>NC_064421.1:36525000-36759999 GCF_023375975.1 Astyanax mexicanus
AAGCTATGAAGCTCTCCTTTGACATATATCATCTATGGCCTATGTCCTAATGTTTTACAGAAGGAAAATTTGATATGCAAATTTTTGCGATCGTTATTAGCCAATCAGATTCCAGCAAGCTTTTGACAGGCTAAACAATGACCAATCAGGACGATACATATACCCTACATGTATCTCAGGGCCTTCTATCATCCATTAAAATATGGCGTTGATTGGCCTCAAGGGGGCGCTATAGCAGAAAATCAGTTATATCTAAAGGTACAAGTGGCCTAGGCTTGTTATTCTTTTTTAGTTGTATACTTTGCTGTAGCCTTTACAACTTTGTAATTACATGTGTTTACCAAAAATGCAAAGATTTTCATCAGTGGCCAAAAGAGTAAAAATTGCTCTTTTCGAACTTGTCTTTAAGTCCTTAATCAATCAAAACAAATTTGGTCTTGATGCAATCTTGAGACCCTGTAGGTAAATAATTATCAAAAAAATCTTGACATTTTAACTACTTGAGGCCCATAAACCTTGATCAAACATGTACGTGAAAGCCTTTACAGAGTTATTTGGCCAAAACTCTGTTAAAGTTTAAAACGTGCCAAAACTGTTGAAGCTACTAATTAACAATGACATTTGAAGTACATGTGCCAAGTATGAGCCAAATAAGTCTTCAGTAGGCTCTACAGTGAAAAAATAACTATTTTCAATTTATTCTATTTATCGCTATTTTCCAACCTAAATGGACAGAAGACAGGAACCTTTCACCCTATCAACACACAAATTTATACACATATATAGACTGATAATCTGATCTTGATTGCAAATTTTCAGCCAAATCGGACATGTTTTGCCTCTACAACGGCTGGAAAACTACAGCGATTTTGTAGGCCTCAAGCCTGTATTATCGCTTTTTTCAAATCTAAATGGACAGAAGTCAGGAACCTTTGACCCTATTGACACAGAAATTGACATACATATATAGACTGATATTGTGATCTTGATTGCAAATTTTGAGCCAAATCAGATATTTTTTGCATCTAATATGGCCAAAGAGCAACAGCCATTTTGTAGGCCATAAGCCTGTATTATCACTTTTTTCAAACCTAAATGGTCAGAAGTCAGGAACCTTTGACCCTATCAACACACGAATTTACATACATGTATATACAGACCACTTGATCATGAGTACCAATTTGGAGCCCAATCGGACTTTTCTTCTCTTTTTAATAAATAGAAACACACTGATAGGGAATGTTCTGTCTTTCTGATAGAGTGATAGATTTCCAGCAGGTTATATGTGGTCTCTTGCTGCGCTCTGGTGGTCATTTGGTGAAACAGCTACAGGTGAATTATTCTAAATTAAAGCTCTGCTGAACTTATTCAATCTTGCTTGTCTTGCTTAATTGAACATATTTATCCTTCTTGTTCATGCTGGTCAGCCGCCTGGGTCATTCTTGTTTATGCTCCACCCACTTAATTTTTTTTTAAATTTGCATAATATGCAAAACCTACTTTTGAGATCTTGTCCTTGGATCCTTGACCAATCATGACATGTTTGGTGTCAAACAGTTCAGCAGAGCTTACTCCTCAATAATTATTTAAAAAATCTTTACATTTATAAACAATATGGCCGCCATATGCAAATGAGTTCTACCATGGTGCAGTAAAATGTCTTTAACACTTATAACTTTTGAATGCTTAACCTGACACTAATACCACTTCAGCCCTTTGATTATTACATGATTCTCAAATACCCTGTCAGTTTAAGTAGACATACACCCCCAGGGGGCGGGGCCAATGCTCAATAGCTGTTTCTCTAGAACCATACAAGCTATCAAGGTCATCCTAGCCAAGGTCACTATTAGCCAATCACATTCCAGCAAGCTTTTAACAGGCGGAATGTTAATCAGGTCAAAACTTATATACTATATACGGGTTATTTATATGCCCTTTTTATGCCTTGTGTTTTTTCAATTTAAGAACTGAATTTGTTTCACCAAATGCCCACTAGAGTGCAGTAAGACACCACATAAAACCTGATGAACACTACAGCTCAATTTATCAATGCTTTTCAACTAGTTTACTCACACCACTCATCTAGCATTGCCATTATGGTCTTTATGGTCACGCTGGTCACCCAGCTTGGTTATGCTGGCCATCCAGCTTGGTCATGCTGGCCATTCTCATTGGTCATTATGGTCCTCCCGGTCATTCAGCTTTGTCCTCATAGTAATGGTGGTCTTCCAGCTTGGTCATACTGGCCAACCACCTTTGCCATGCTGGTCATCCAGTTTGGTCACTATGGTCTTCCAGCTTGGTCAATATGGTCAACAAGTTTGTCATCCAGATTAGTCATGCTGGTAATCTAGCTTGGTCTTCACGGTCATGCTGGTCATCCTCATCCAGTTTGGCGATGCCGGTCAACCGGCAACATGTTTTAAGCCTAACTGGCCTCCAGGGGTCTCTTTGCCTGTAACGCTCGAACCCCGTAAATCGCCGCTTGCGGCTATATTTATTATTATTAGGGGTTCGAGCACGTAGTGCTAGAAACCCTATTGTAATTGTTCTGATTATTATTATTATTATTATTATTAGGGGTTCGAGCACGTAGTGCTAGAAACCCTATTGTAATTGTTCTGATTATTATTATTAGGGGTTCGAGCACGTAGTGCTAGAAACCCTATTGTAATTGTTCTGATTATTATTATTATTATTATTATTATTATTATTCTTATTCTTTTTCTGCCATAGAAGTGATCGGGCAGAAGAAACCGTAAGGCCTACAGGGCTGAGACTTGGTCATATGGTAGTACTTCTCACCGCTACTCAGATTCAAAAGATGAGCCCGATCGGCCTCAAGGGGGCGCTATGGCGAAGGTCAACGCGTTAGGCCTCGTAACTGCCACGCCCTCATAGCTAGAGCAAAAATTCTTGCATTATATGATTCCTTGGTTAATGGCAAATCAAAAAGGTCAATAGAACCACTAAGCTCCGCCCACTTAGATTTTTTGCTATTTAGCATAATATGCAAAACCTACTTTTGAGAACTTGTCCTAGGGTCATTGACCAATCCTGTCATATTTGGTGTCAAACAACTCAGCAGAGTCCCAACCTCAATAATTATCAAAAAAATTGTGAAATTTGTAAACAATATGGCCGCCATATGCAAATTAATCTTACCGTGGCACACCCAAATTTACTCTAACAGCTGTAACTTTTGAATGCTTAAACCTACACTAATGCCACTTTAGACCGTTGATGCCAACATGATTCTGAGGTAGCCCGTCAATCTGTGTAGACATACGCCCCCAGGGGGCGGAGCCAAAGCTAAAAATCTGTTTCTCAGGAACCGTACAAGCTATGAAGCTCTCCTTTGGCATGTATCATCTATGGCCTATGTCCTAATGTTTTACAGAAGGAAAATTTGATATGCAAATTTTTGCGATCGTTATTAGCCAATCAGTTTCCAGCAAGCTTTTGACATGCTAAACAATGACCAATCAGGACGATACTTATACCCTACAGGTATCTCAGGGCCTTCTATCATCCATTAAAATATGGCGTTGATTGGCCTCAAGGGGGCGCTATAGCAGAAAATCAGTTATATCTAAAGGTACAAGTGGCCTAGGCTTGTTATTCTTTTTTAGTTGTATACTTTGCTGTAGCCTTTACAACTTTGTAATTACATATATTTACCAAAAATGGAAAGATTTTCATCAGTGGCCAAAAGAGTAAAAATTGCTCTTTTCGAACTTGTCTTTAAGTCCTTAATCAATCAAAATAACTTTGGTCTTGATGCAATCTTGAGACCCTGTAGGTAAATAATTATCAAAAAAATCTTGACATTTTAACTATTTGAGGCCCATAAACCTTGATCAAACATGTACGTGAAAGCCTTTTCAGAGTTATTTGGCCAAAACTCTGTCAAAGTTTAAAACATGCCAAAACTGTTGAAGATACTAATTAACAATGACATTTGAAGCACATTTGCCAAGTATGAGCCAAATAAGTCTTCAGTAGGCTCTACAGTGAAAAAATCACTATTTTCAATTTATTCTATTTATCGCTATTTTCCAACCTAAATGGACAGAAGACAGGAACCTTTCACCCTATCAACACACAAATTTATACACATATATAGACTGATAATCTGATCTTGATTGCACATTTTCAGCCAAATCGGACATGTTTTCCCTCTACAACGGCTGGAAAACTACAGCGATTTTGTAGGCCTCAAGCCTGTATTATCGCTTTTTTCAAACCTAAATGGACATAAGTCAGGAACCTTTGACCCTATCGACACAGAAATTGACATACATATATAGACTGATATTGTGATCTTGATTGCAAATTTTGAGCCAAATCAGATATTTTTTGCCTCTAATATGGCCAAAGAGCAACAGCCATTTTGTAGGCCATAAGCCTGTATTATCGCTTTTTTCAAACCTAAATGGACAGAAGTCAGGAACCTTTGACCCTATCAACACACAAATTTACACACATATATATGCAGACCACTTGATCATGAGTACCAATTTGGAGCCCAATCGGACTTTTCTTCTGTTTTTAATAAATAGAAACACACTGATAGGGAATGTTCTGTCTTACTTATAGAGTGATAGATTTCCAGCAGGTTATATGTGGTCTCTTGCTGCGCTCTGGTGGTCATTTGGTGAAACAGCTACATTTGAATTATTCTAAATTAAAGCTCTGCTGAACTTATTTAATCATTTTTGTCTTGCTTAATTGAACATATTTATCCTTCTTGGTCATGCTAGTCAGCCACCTGGGTCATTCTTATTTATGCTCCACCCACTTAATTTTTTTTTAATTTGCATAATATGCAAAACCTACTTTTGAGATCTTGTCTTTGCCTCCTTGACCAATCATGACATGTTTGGTGTCAAACAGTTCAGCAGAGCTTACTCCTCAATAATTATAAAAAAAAATATTTCCATTTATAAACAATATGGCCACCATATGCAAATTAGTTTTACCATGGTGCAGTAAAATGTCTTTAACACTTATAACTTTTGAATGCTTAACCTGACACTAATACCACTTCAGTCCTTTGATCATTACATGATTCTCAGATACCCTGTGGGTTTAAGTAGACATACACCGCCCCAGGGGGCGGGGCCAATGCTCGATAGCTGTTTCTCTACAACCATACAAGCTATCAAGGTCATCCTTGCCAATTATCATCTATGGCCCATGCACTAATGGTACACCAAATGAAAATTTGATATGGGTACTTTTGTGGTCACTATTAGCCAATCACATTCCAGCAAGCTTTTGACAGGCAGAATGTTTATCAGGTCAAAACTTATACACTATATATGGGTTATTTATATGCCCTTTTTATGCCTTGTGTTTTTTTAATTTAAGAACTGAAGTTGTTTCACCAAATGCCCACTAGAGTGCAGCAAGACACCACATAAAACCTGATGAACACTACAGCTCAATTTATCAATGCTTTTCAACTAGTTTACTCACACCACTCATCTAGCATTGTCATTTTGGTCTTTATGGTCATGCTGGTTACCCAGCTTGGTTATCCAGTTTGGTGATGACGGTCAACCAGCAACAGGTTTTAAGCCTAACTGGCCTCCAGGGGCCTCTTTGCCTGTGACGCTCGAACCCCGTAAATCGCCGCTTGCGGCTATATTTAGGGGTTCGAGCACGTAGTGCTAGAAACCCTATTGTAATTGTTCTGATTATTATTATTATTATTATTATTATTATTATAGTTCTTATTCTTTTTCTGCCATAGAAGTGATTGGGCAGAAGAAACCGTAAGGCCTACAGGGCTGAGACTTGGTCATATGGTAGTACTTCTCACCGCTACTCAGATTCAAAAGATGAGCCCGATCGGCCTCAAGGGGGCGCTATGGCGAAGGTCAACGCGTTTGGCCTCGTAACTCCTACGCCCTGATAGCTAGATCAAAAATTCTTGCATTATATGATTCCTTGGTTAATGGCAAATCAAAAAGGTCAATAGAACCACTAAGCTCCGCCCACTTAGATTTTTTGCTATTTAGCATAATATGCAAAACCTACTTTTGAGAACTTGTCCTAGGGTCATTGACCAATCTTGTCATATTTGGTGTCAAACAACTCAGCAGAGGCCCATACTCAATAATTATCAAAAAAATTGTGAAATTTGTAAACAATATGGCCGCCATATGCAAATTAATCTTACCGTGGCACACCCAAATTTACTCTAACAGCTGTAACTTTTGAATGCTTAAACCTACACTAATGCCACTTTAGACCTTTGATGCCAACATGATTCTGAGGTAGCCCGTCAATCTGTGTAGACATACGCCTCCAGGGGGCGGAGCCAAAGCTAAAAATCTGTTTCTCAGGAACCGTACAAGCTATGAAGCTCTCCTTTGGCAAGTATCATCTATGGCCTATGTCCTAATGTTTTACAGAAGGAAAATTTGATATGCAAATTTTTGCGATCGTTATTAGCCAATCAGTTTCCAGCAAGCTTTTGACATGCTAAACAATGACCAATCAGGACGATACTTATACCCTACATGTATCTCAGGGCCTTCTATCATCCATTAAAATATGGCGTTGATTGGCCTCAAGGGGGCGCTATAGCAGAAAATCAGTTATATCTAAAGGTACAAGTGGCCTAGGCTTGTTATTCTTTTTTACTTGTATACTTTGCTGTAGCCTTTACAACTTTGTAATTACATGTATTTACCAAAAATGCAAAGATTTTCATCAGTGGCCAAAAGAGTAAAAATGGCTCTTTTCGAACTTGTCTTTAAGTCCTTAATCAATCAAAACAAATTTGGTCTTGATGCAATCTTGAGACCCTGTAGGTAAATAATTATCAAAAAAATCTTGACAATTTAACTACTTGAGGCCCATAAACCTTGATCAAACATGTACGTGAAAGCCTTTTCAGAGTTATTTGGCCAAAACTCTGTCAAAGTTTAAAACATGCCAAAACTGTTGAAGCTACTAATTAACAATGACATTTGAAGTACATGTGCCAAGTATGAGCCAAATAAGTCTTCAGTAGGCTCTACAGTGAAAAAATAACTATTTTCAATTTATTCTATTTATCGCTATTTTCTAACCTAAATGGACAGAAGACAGGAACCTTTCACCCTATCAACACACAAATTTATACACATATATAGACTGATAATTTGATCTTGATTGCAAATTTTCAGCCAAATCGGACATGTTTTGCCTCTACAACGGCTGGAAAACTACAGCGATTTTGTAGGCCTCAAGCCTGTATTATCGCTTTTTTCAAATCTAAATGGACAGAAGTCAGGAACCTTTGACCCTATCGACACACAAATTTACACACATATATATGCAGACCACTTGATCATGATTACCAATTTGGAGCCCAATCGGACTTTTCTTCTCTTTTTAATAAATAGAAACACACTGATAGGGAATGTTCTGTCTTACTTATAGAGTGATAGATTTCCAGCAGGTTATATGTGGTCTCTTGCTGCGCTCTGGTGGTCATTTGGTGAAACAGCTACATTTGAATTATTCTAAATTAAAGCTCTGCTGAACTTATTTAATCTTTTTTGTCTTGCTTAATTGAACATATTTATCCTTCTTGGTCATGCTGCTCAGCCACCTGGGTCATTCTTATTTATGCTCCACCCACTTAATTTTTTTTAAATTTGCATAATATGCAAAACCTACTTTTGAGATCTTGTCTTTGCCTCCTTGACCAATCATGACATGTTTGGTGTCAAACAGTTCAGCAGAGCTTACTCCTCAATAATTATTAAAAAAAATCTTTACATTTATAAACAATATGGCCGCCATATGCAAATTAGTTTTACCATGGTGCAGTAAAATTTCTTCTAACACTTATAACTTTTGAATGCTTAACCTGACATTAATACCACTTCAGTCCTTTGATCATTACATGATTCTCAGATACCCTGTCAGTTTAAGTAGACATACACCCCCAGGGGGCAGAGCCAATGCTCGATAGCTGTTTCTCTACAACCATACAAGCTATCAAGGTCATCCTTGCCAATTATCATCTATGGCCCATGCACTAATGGTACACCAAATGAAAATTTTATATGGACACTTTTGTGGTCACTATTAGCCAATCACATTCCAGCAAGCTTTTGACAGGCAGAATGCTTATCAGGTCAAAACTTATACACTATATATGGGTTATTTATATGCCCTTTTTATGCCTTGTGTTTTTTCAATTTAAGAACTGAAGTTGTTTCACCAAATGCCCACTAGAGTGCAGCAAGACACCACATAAAACCTGATGAACACTACAGCTCAATTTATCAATGCTTTTCAACTAGTTTACTCACACCACTCATCTAGCATTGTCATTATGGTCTTTATGGTCACGCTGGTTACCCAGCTTGGTTATCCAGTTTGGTGATGACGGTCAACCAGCAACAGGTTTTAAGCCTAACTGGCCTCCAGGGGCCTCTTTGCCTGTGACGCTCGAACCCCGTAAATCGCCGCTTGCGGCTATATTTATTATTATTATTCTTATTCTTTTTCTGCCATAGAAGTGATTGGGCAGAAGAAACCGTAAGGCCTACAGGGCTGAGACTTGGTCATATGGTAGTACTTCTCACCGCTACTCAGATTCAAAACATGAGCCCGATCGGCCTCAAGGGGGCGCTATGGCGAAGGTCAACGCGTTTGGCCTCGTAACTCCTATGCCCTGGTAGCTAGAGCAAAAATTCTTGCATTATATGATTCCTTGGTTAATGGCAAATCAAAAAGGTCAATAGAACCACTAAGCTCCGCCCACTTAGATTTTTTGCTATTTAGCATAATATGCAAAACCTACTTTTGAGAACTTGTCCTAGGGTCATTGACCAATCCTGTCATATTTGGTGTCAAACAACTCAGCAGAGACCCAACCTCAATAATTATCGAAAAAATTGTGAAATTTGTAAACAATATGGCCGCCATATGCAAATTAATCTTACCGTGGCACACCCAAATTTACTCTAACAGCTGTAACTTTTGAATGCTTAAACCTACACTAATGCCACTTTACAACTTTGATGCCAACATGATTCTGAGGTACCCCGTCAATCTGTGTAGACATACGCCTCCAGGGGGCGGAGCCAAAGCTAAAAATCTGTTTCTCAGGAACCGTACAAGCTATGAAGCTCTCCTTTGACATGTATCATGTATGGCCTATGTCCTAATGTTTAACAGAAGGAAAATTTGATATGCAAATTTTTGCGATCGTTATTAGCCAATCAGATTCCAGCAAGCTTTTGACATGCTAAACAATGACCAATCAGGACGATACTTATACCCTACATGTATCTCAGGGCCTTCTATCATCCATTAAAATATGGCGTTGATTGGCCTCAAGGGGGCGCTATAGCAGAAAATCAGTTATATCTAAAGGTACCAGTGGCCTAGGCTTGTTAGTCTTTTTTAATTGTATACTTTGCTGTATCCTTTACAACTTTGTAATTACATGTGTTTACCAAAAATGCAAAGATTTTCATCAGTGGCCAAAAGAGTAAAAATTGCTCTTTTCGAACTTGTCTTTAAGTCCTCAATCAATCAAAACAAATTTGGTCTTGATGCAATCTTGAGACCCTGTAGGTAAATAATTATCAAAAAAATCTTGACATTTTAACTATTTGAGGCCCATAAACCTTGATCAAACATGTACGTGAAAGCCTTTTCAGAGTTATTTGGCCAAAACTCTGTCAAAGTTTAAAACATGCCAAAACTGTTGAAGCTACTAATTAACAATGACATTTGAAGTACATGTGCCAAGTATGAGCCAAATAAGTCTTCAGTAGGCTCTACAGTGAAAAAATAACTATTTTCAATTTATTCTATTTATCGCTATTTTCCAACCTAAATGGACAGAAGACAGGAACCTTTCACCCTATCAACAGACAAATTTATACACATATATAGACTGATAATCTGAGCTTGATTGCAAATTTTCAGCCAAATCGGACATGTTTTGCCTCTACAACGGCTGGAAAACTACAGCGATTTTGTAGGCCTCAAGCCTGTATTATCGCTTTTTTCAAATCTAAATGGACAGAAGTCAGGAACCTTTGACCCTATTGACACAGAAATTGACATACATATATAGACTGATATTGTGATCCTGACTGCAAATTTTGAGCCAAATCAGATATTTTTTGCCTCTAATATGGCCAAAGAGCAACAGCCATTTTGTAGGCCATAAGCCTGTATTATCACTTTTTTCAAACCTAAATGGTCAGAAGTCAGGAACCTTTGACCCTATCAACACACAAATTTACATACATGTATATACAGACCACTTGATCATGAGTACCAATTTGGAGCCCAATCGGACTTTTCTTCTCTTTTTAATAAATAGAAACACACTGATAGGGAATGTTCTGTCTTTCTGATAGAGTGATAGATTTCCAGCAGGTTATATGTGGTCTCTTGCTGCGCTCTGGTGGTCATTTGGTGAAACAGCTACAGGTGAATTATTCTAAATTAAAGCTCTGCTGAACTTATTCAATCTTGCTTGTCTTGCTTAATTGAACATATTTATCCTTCTTGTTCATGCTGGTCAGCCGCCAGGGTCATTCTTGTTTATGCTCCACCCACTTCATTTTTTTTAAAATTTGCATAATATGCAAAACCTACTTTTGAGATCTTGTCCTTGGATCCTTGACCAATCATGACATGTTTGGTGTCAAACAGTTCAGCAGAGCTTACTCCTCAATAATTATTAAAAAAAGCTTTACATTTATAAACAATATGGCCGCCATATGCAAATGAGTTCTACCATGGTGCAGTAAAATGTCTTTAACACTTATAACTTTTGAATGCTTAACCTGACACTAATACCACTTCAGTCCTTTGATCATTACATGATTCTCAGATACCCTGTCAGTTTAAGTAGACATACACCCCCCCCAGGGGGCAGGGCCAATGCTCGATAGCTGTTTCTCTAGAACCATACAAGCTATCAAGGTCATCCTAGCCAATTATCATCTATGGCCCATGCACTAATGGTACACCAAATGAAAATTTGATATGGACACTTTTGTGGTCACTATTAGCCAATCACATTCCAGCAAGCTTTTAACAGGCGGAATGTTAATCAGGTCAAAACTTATATACTATATACGGGTTATTTATATGCCCTTTTTATGCCTTGTGTTTTTTCAATTTAAGAACTGAATTTGTTTCACCAAATGCCCAGTAGAGTGCAGTAAGACACCACATAAAACCTGATGAACACTACAGCTCAATTTATCAATGCGATGCTTTTCAACTAGTTTACTCACACCACTCATCTAGCATTGCCATTATGGTCTTTATGGTCACGCTGGTCACCCAGCTTGGTCATGCTGGCCATTCACATTGGTCATTATGGTCCTGCTGGTCATTCAGCTTTGTCCTCATAGTAATGGTGGTCTTCCAGCTTGGTCATACTGGCCAACCACCTTTGCCATGCTGGTCATCCAGTTTGGTCATTATGGTCTTCCAGCTTGGTCAATATGGTCAACAAGTTTGTCATCCAGATTAGTCATGCTGGTAATCTAGCTTGGTCTTCACGGTCATGCTGGTCATCCTCATCCAGTTTGGCGATGCCGGTCAACCGGCAACATGTTTTAAGCCTAACTGGCCTCCAGGGGTCTCTTTGCCTGTAACGCTCGAACCCCGTAAATCGCCGCTTGCGGCTATATTTATTATTATTATAGTTCTTATTCTTTTTCTGCCATAGAAGTGATTGGGCAGAAGAAACCGTAAGGCCTACAGGGCTGAGACTTGGTCATATGGTAGTACTTCTCACCGCTACTCAGATTCAAAAGATGAGCCCGATCGGCCTCAAGGGGGCGCTATGGCGAAGGTCAACGCGTTTGGCCTCGTAACTCCTACGCCCTGATAGCTAGAGCAAAAATTCTTGCATTATATGATTCCTTGGTTAATGGCAAATCAAAAAGGTCAATAGAACCACTAAGCTCCGCCCACTTAGATTTTTTGCTATTTAGCATAAAATGCAAAACCTACTTTTGCGAACTAGTCTGTGGATTTTTGACCAATCCTGAGAAGTTTGGTGTCAAACAACTCAGCAGAGTCCCATCCTCAATAATTATCGAAAAAATCTTGAAATTTGTAAACAATATGGCCGCCATATGCAAATTAATCTTACCGTGGCACACCAAAATTCACTCTAACAGCTGTAACTTTTGAATGCTTAAACTGACACTAATGCCGCTTTAGACCTTTGGTACTTACATGATTCTGAGGTAGCCCGTCAATCTGTGTAGACATACGCCCCCAGGGGGCGGAGCCAAAGCTAAAAATCTGTTTCTCAGGAACTGTACAAGCTATGAAGCTCTCCTTTGGCATGTATCATCTATGGCCTATGTCCTAATGTTTTACAGAAGGAAAATTTGATATGCAAATTTTTGCAATCGTTATTAGCCAATCAGATTCCAGCAAGCTTTTGACAGGCTAAACAATGACCAATCAGGACGATACTTATACCCTACATGTATCTCAGGGCCTTCTATCATCCATTAAAATATGGTGTTGATTGGCCTCAAGGGGGCGCTATAGCAGAAAATCAGTTATATCTAAAGGTACAAGTGGCCTAGGCTTGTTATTCTTTTTTAGTTGTATACTTTGCTGTAGCCTTTACAACTTTGTAATTACATATGTTTACCAAAAATGCAAAGATTTTCATCAGTGGCCAAAAGAGTAAAAATTGCTCTTTTCGAACTTGTCTTTAAGTCCTTAATCAATCAAAACAAATTTGGTCTTGATGCAATCTTGAGACCCTGTAGGTAAATAATTATCAAAAAAATCTTGACATTTTAACTATTTGAGGCCCATAAACCTTGATCAAACATGTACGTGAAAGCCTTTTCAGAGTTATTTGGCCAAAACTCTGTCAAAGTTTAAAACATGCCAAAACTGTTGAAGCTACTAATTAACAATGACATTTGAAGTACATGTGCCAAGTATGAGCCAAATAAGTCTTCAGTAGGCTCTACAGTGAAAAAATAACTATTTTCAATTTATTCTATTTATCGCTATTTTCCAACCTAAATGGACAGAAGACAGGAACCTTTCACCCTATCAACACACAAATTTATACACATATATAGACTGATAATCTGATCTTGATTGCAAATTTTCAGCCAAATCGGACATGTTTTGCCTCTACAACGGCTGGAAAACTACAGCGATTTTGTAGGCCTCAAGCCTGTATTATCGCTTTTTTCAAATCTAAATGGACAGAAGTCAGGAACCTTTGACCCTATTGACACAGAAATTGACAAACATATATAGACTGATATTGTGATCCTGATTGCAAATTTTGAGCCAAATCAGATATTTTTTGCCTCTAATATGGCCAAAGAGCAACAGCCATTTTGTAGGCCATAAGCCTATTATCACTTTTTTCAAACCTAAATGGTCAGAAGTCAGGAACCTTTGACCCTATCAACACACAAAGTTACACACATGTATATACAGACCACTTGATCATGAATACCAATTTGGAGCCCAATCGGACTTTTCTTCTCTTTTTAATAAATAGAAACACACTGATAGGGAATGTTCTGTCTTTCTGATAGAGTGATAGATTTCCAGCAGGTTATATGTGGTCTCTTGCTGCGCTCTGGTGGTCATTTGGTGAAACAGCTACAGGTGAATTATTCTAAATTAAAGCTCTGCTGAACTTATTCAATCTTGCTTGTCTTGCTTAATTGAACATATTTATCCTTCTTGTTCATGCTGGTCAGCCGCCTGGGTCATTCTTGTTTATGCTCCACGCACTTAATTTTTTTTTTAATTTGCATAATATGCAAAACCTACTTTTGAGATCTTGTCCTTGGATCCTTGACCAATCATGACATGTTTGGTGTCAAACAGTTCAGCAGAGCTTACTCCTCAATAATTATTTAAAAAATCTTTACATTTATAAACAATATGGCCGCCATATGCAAATGAGTTCTACCATGGTGCAGTAAAATGTCTTTAACACTTATAACTTTTGAATGCTTAACCTGACACTAATACCACTTCAGTCCTTTGATCATTACATGATTCTCAGATACCCTGTCAGTTTAAGTAGACATACACCCCTACGGGGCGGGGCCAATGCTCGATAGTTGTTTCTCTAGAACCATACAAGCTATCAAGGTCATCCTAGCCAATTATCATCCATGCACTAATGGTACTAATGCACTAATGGTACACCAAATGAAAATTTGACATGGACACTTTTGTGGTCACTATTAGCCAATCACATTCCAGGAAGCTTTTAACAGGCGGAATGTTAATCAGGTCAAAACTTATATACTATATACAGGTTATTTATATGCCCTTTTTATGCCTTGTGTTTTTTCAATTTAAGAACTGAATTTGTTTCACCAAATGCCCACTAGAGTGCAGTAAGACACCACATAAAACCTGATGAACACTACAGCTCAATTTCTCAATGCTTTTCAACTAGTTTACTCACACCACTCATCTAGCATTGCCATTATGGTCTTTATGGTCACGCTGGTCACCCAGCTTGGTTATGCTGGCCATCCAGCTTGGTCATGCTGGCCATTCACATTGGTCATTATGGTCCTGCTGGTCATTCAGCTTTGTCCTCATAGTAATGGTGGTCTTCCAGCTTGGTCATACTGGCCAACCACCTTTGCCATGCTGGTCATCCAGTTTGGTCATTATGGTCTTCCAGCTTGGTCAATATGGTCAACAAGTTTGTCATCCAGATTTGTCATGCTGGTAATCTAGCTTGGTCTTCACGGTCATGCTGGTCATCCTCATCCAGTTTGGCGATGCCGGTCAACCGGCAACATGTTTTAAGCCTAACTGGCCTCCAGGGGTCTCTTTGCCTGTAACGCTCGAACCCCGTAAATCGCCGCTTGCGGCTATATTTAGGGGTTCGAGCACGTAGTGCTAGAAACCCTATTGTAATTGTTCTGATTATTATTATTATAGTTCTTATTCTTTTTCTGCCATAGAAGTGATTGGGCAGAAGAAACCGTAAGGCCTACAGGGCTGAGACTTGGTCATATGGTAGTACTTCTCACCGCTACTCAGATTCAAAAGATGAGCCCGATCGGCCTCAAGGGGGCGCTATGGCAAAGGTCAACGCGTTTGGCCTCGTAACTCCTACGCCCTGATAGCTAGAGCAAAAATTCTTGCATTATATGATTCCTTGGTTAATGGCAAATCAAAAAGGTCAATAGAACCACTAAGCTCCGCCCACTTAGATTTTTTGCTATTTAGCATAATATGCAAAACCTACTTTTGAGAACTTGTCCTAGGGTCATTGACCAATCCTGTCATATTTGGTGTCAAACAACTCAGCAGAGTCCCAACCTCAATAATTATCGAAAAAATTGTGAAATTTGTAAACAATATGGCCGCCATATGCAAATTAATCTTACCGTGGCACACCCAAATTTAGTCTAACAGCTGTAACTTTTGAATGCTTAAACCTACACTAATGCCACTTTACAACTTTGATGCCAACATGATTCTGAGGTAGCTCGTCAATCTGTGTAGACATACGCCCCCAGGGGGCGGAGCCAAAGCTAAAAATCTGTTTCTCAGGAACCGTACAAGCTATGAAGCTCTCCTTTGGCATGTATCATCTATGGCCTATGTCCTAATGTTTTACAGAAGGAAAATTTGATATGCAAATTTTTGCGATCGTTATTAGCCAATCAGTTTCCAGCAAGCTTTTGACATGCTAAACAATGACCAATCAGGACGATACTTATACCCTACATGTATCTCAGGGCCTTCTATCATCCATTAAAATATGGCGTTGATTGGCCTCAAGGGGGCGCTATAGCAGAAAATCAGTTATATCTAAAGGTACAAGTGGCCTAGGCTTGTTATTCTTTTTTAGTTGTATACTTTGCTGTAGCCTTTACAACTTTGTCATTACATATTTTTACCAAAAATGCAAAGATTTTCATCAGTGGCCAAAAGAGTAAAAATTGCTCTTTTCGAACTTGTCTTTAAGTCCTTAATCAATCAAAACAAATTTGGTCTTGATGCAATCTTGAGACCCTGTAGGTAAATAATTATCAAAAAAATCTTGACAATTTAACTACTTGAGGCCCATAAACCTTGATCAAACATGTACGTGAAAGCCTTTTCAGAGTTATTTGGCCAAAACTCTGTCAAAGTTTAAAACATGCCAAAACTGTTGAAGCTACTAATTAACAATGACATTTGAAGTACATGTGCCAAGTATGAGCCAAATAAGTCTTCAGTAGGCTCTACAGTGAAAAAATAACTATTTTCAATTTATTCTATTTATCGCTATTTTCCAACCTAAATGGACAGAAGACAGGAACCTTTCACCCTATCAACACACAAATTTATACACGTATATAGACTGATAATCTGATCTTGATTGCAAATTTTCAGCCAAATCGGACATGTTTTGCCTCTACAACGGCTGGAAAACTACAGCGATTTTGTAGGCCTCAAGCCTGTATTATCGCTTTTGTCAAATCTAAATTGACAGAAGTCAGGAACCTTTGACCCTATTGACACAGAAATTGACATACATATATAGACTGATATTGTGATCTTGATTGCAAATTTTGAGCCAAATCAGATATTTTTTGCCTCTAATATGGCCAAAGAGCAACAGCCATTTTGTAGGCCATAAGCCTGTATTATCACTTTTTTCAAACCTAAATGGTCAGAAGTCAGGAACCTTTGACCCTATCAACACACAAATTTACATACATGTATATACAGACCACTTGATCATGAGTACCAATTTGGAGCCCAATCGGACTTTTCTTCTCTTTTTAATAAATAGAAACACACTGATAGGGAATGTTCTGTCTTTCTGATAGAGTGATAGATTTCCAGCAGGTTATATGTGGTCTCTTGCTGCGCTCTGGTGGTCATTTGGTGAAACAGCTACAGGTGAATTATTCTAAATTAAAGCTCTGCTGAACTTATTCAATCTTCCTTGTCTTGCTTAATTGAACATCTTTATCCTTCTTGTTCATGATGGTCAGCCACCTGGGTCATTCTTGTTTATGCTCCACCCACTTAATTTTTTTTTAAATTTGCATAATATGCAAAACCTACTTTTGAGATCTTGTCCTTGGATCCTTGACCAATCATGACATGTTTGGTGTCAAACAGTTCAGCAGAGCTTACTCCTCAATACTTATTAAAAAAATCTTTACATTTATAAACAATATGGCCGCCATATGCAAATGAGTTCTACCATGGTGCAGTAAAATGTCTTTAACACTTATAACTTTTGAATGCTTAACCTGACACTAATACCACTTCAGTCCTTTGATCATTACATGATTCTCAGATACCCTGTCAGTTTAAGTAGACATACACCCCTACGGGGTGGGGCCAATGCTCGATAGCTGTTTCTCTAGAACCATACAAGCTATCAAGGTCATCCTAGCCAATTATCATCTATGGCCCATGCACTAATGGTACACCAAATGAAAATTTGATATGGACAATTTTGTGGTCACTATTAGCCAATCACATTCCAGCAAGCTTTTAACAGGTGGAATGTTAATCAGGTCAAAACTTATATACTATATACGGGTTATTTATATGCCCTTTTTATGCCTTGTGTTTTTTCAATTTAAGAACTGAATTTGTTTCACCAAATGCCCACTAGAGTGCAGTAAGACACCACATAAAACCTGATGAACACTACAGCTCAATTTATCAATGCTTTTCAACTAGTTTACTCACACCACTCATCTAGCATTGCCATTATGGTCTTTATGGTCACGCTGGTCACCCAGCTTGGTTATGCTGGCCATCCAGCTTGGTCATGCTGGCCATTCACATTGGTCATTATGGTCCTGCTGGTCATTCAGCTATGTCCTCATAGTAATGGTGGTCTTCCAGCTTGGTCATACTGGCCAACCACCTTTGCCATGCTGGTCATCCAGTTTGGTCATTATGGTCTTCCAGCTTGGTCAATATGGTCAACAAGTTTGTCATCCAGATTAGTCATGCTGGTAATCTAGCTTGGTCTTCACGGTCATGCTGGTCATCCTCATCCAGTTTGGCGATGCCGGTCAACCGGCAACATGTTTTAAGCCTAACTGGCCTCCAGGGGTCTCTTTGCCTGTAACGCTCGAACCCCGTAAATCGCCGCTTGCGGCTATATTTATTATTATTATTATTATTCTTATTCTTTTTCTGCCATAGAAGTGATTGGGCAGAAGAAACCGTAAGGCCTACAGGGCTGAGACTTGGTCATATGGTAGTACTTCTCACCGCTACTCAGATTCAAAAGATGAGCCCGATCGGCCTCAAGGGGGCGCTATGGCGAAGGTCAACGCGTTTGGCCCTGTAACTCCTACGCCCTGATAGCTAGAGCAAAAATTCTTGCACTATATGATTTCTTGGTTAATGGCAAATCAAAAAGGTCAATAGAACCACTAAGCTCCGCCCACTTAGATTTTTTGCTATTTAGCATAATATGCAAAACCTACTTTTGAGAACTTGTCCTAGGGTCATTGACCAATCCTGTGATATTTGGTGTCAAACAACTCAGCAGAGTCCCAAACTCAATAATTATCAAAAAAATTGTGAAATTTGTAAACAATATGGCCGCCATATGCAAATTAATCTTACCGTGGCACACCCAAATTTACTCTAACAGCTGTAACTTTTGAATGCTTAAACCTACACTAATGCCACTTTAGACCGTTAATGCCAACATGATTCTGAGGAAGCCCGTCAATCTGTGTAGACATACGCCCACAGGGGGCGGAGCCAAAGCTAAAAATCTGTTTCTCAGGAACCGTACAAGCTATGAAGCTCTCCTTTGGCATGTATCATCTATGGCCTATGTCCTAATGTTTTACAAAAGGAAAATTTGATATGCAAATTTTTGCAATCGTTATTAGCCAATCAGGTTCCAGCAAGCTTTTGACAGGCTAAACAATGACCAATCAGGACGATACTTATACCCTACATGTATCTCAGGGCCTTCTATCATCCTTTAAAATATGGCGTTGATTGGCCTCAAGGGGGCGCTATAGCAGAAAATCAGTTATATCTAAAGGTACAAGTGGCCTAGGCTTGTTATTCTTTTTTAGTTGTATACTTTGCTGTAGTCTTTACAACTTTGTAATTACATGTATTTACCCTGTCAGTTTAAGTAGACATACACCCCCAGGGGGCGGGGCCAATGCTCAATAGCTGTTTCTCTAGAACCATACAAGCTATCAAGGTCATCCTAGCCAAGGTCACTATTAGCCAATCACATTCCAGCAAGCTTTTAACAGGCGGAATGTTAATCAGGTCAAAACTTATATACTATATACGGGTTATTTATATGCCCTTTTTATGCCTTGTGTTTTTTCAATTTAAGAACTGAATTTGTTTCACCAAATGCCCACTAGAGTGCAGTAAGACACCACATAAAACCTGATGAACACTACAGCTCAATTTATCAATGCTTTTCAACTAGTTTACTCACACCACTCATCTAGCATTGCCATTATGGTCTTTATGGTCACGCTGGTCACCCAGCTTGGTTATGCTGGCCATCCAGCTTGGTCATGCTGGCCATTCTCATTGGTCATTATGGTCCTCCCGGTCATTCAGCTTTGTCCTCATAGTAATGGTGGTCTTCCAGCTTGGTCATACTGGCCAACCACCTTTGCCATGCTGGTCATCCAGTTTGGTCACTATGGTCTTCCAGCTTGGTCAATATGGTCAACAAGTTTGTCATCCAGATTAGTCATGCTGGTAATCTAGCTTGGTCTTCACGGTCATGCTGGTCATCCTCATCCAGTTTGGCGATGCCGGTCAACCGGCAACATGTTTTAAGCCTAACTGGCCTCCAGGGGTCTCTTTGCCTGTAACGCTCGAACCCCGTAAATCGCCGCTTGCGGCTATATTTATTATTATTAGGGGTTCGAGCACGTAGTGCTAGAAACCCTATTGTAATTGTTCTGATTATTATTATTATTATTATTATTATTATTATTATTATTATTATTATTCTTTTTCTGCCATAGAAGTGATTGGGCAGAAGAAACCGTAAGGCCTACAGGGCTGAGACTTGGTCATATGGTAGTACTTCTCACCGCTACTCAGATTCAAAAGATGAGCCCGATCGGCCTCAAGGGGGCGCTATGGCGAAGGTCAACGCGTTTGGCCCTGTAACTCCTACGCCCTGATAGCTAGAGCAAAAATTCTTGCACTATATGATTTCTTGGTTAATGGCAAATCAAAAAGGTCAATAGAACCACTAAGCTCCGCCCACTTAGATTTTTTGCTATTTAGCATAATATGCAAAACCTACTTTTGAGAACTTGTCCTAGGGTCATTGACCAATCCTGTGATATTTGGTGTCAAACAACTCAGCAGAGTCCCAAACTCAATAATTATCAAAAAAATTGTGAAATTTGTAAACAATATGGCCGCCATATGCAAATTAATCTTACCGTGGCACACCCAAATTTACTCTAACAGCTGTAACTTTTGAATGCTTAAACCTACACTAATGCCACTTTAGACCGTTAATGCCAACATAATTCTGAGGAAGCCCGTCAATCTGTGTAGACATACGCCCACAGGGGGCGGAGCCAAAGCTAAAAATCTGTTTCTCAGGAACCGTACAAGCTATGAAGCTCTCCTTTGGCATGTATCATCTATGGCCTATGTCCTAATGTTTTACAAAAGGAAAATTTGATATGCAAATTTTTGCAATCGTTATTAGCCAATCAGGTTCCAGCAAGCTTTTGACAGGCTAAACAATGACCAATCAGGACGATACTTATACCCTACATGTATCTCAGGGCCTTCTATCATCCTTTAAAATATGGCGTTGATTGGCCTCAAGGGGGCGCTATAGCAGAAAATCAGTTATATCTAAAGGTACAAGTGGCCTAGGCTTGTTATTCTTTTTTAGTTGTATACTTTGCTGTAGTCTTTACAACTTTGTAATTACATGTATTTACCAAAAATGCAAAGATTTTCATCAGTGGCCAAAAGAGTAAAAATTGCTCTTTTTGAACTTGTCTTTAAGTCCTTAATCAATCAAAATAACTTTGGTCTTGATGCAATCTTGAGACCCTGTAGGTAAATAATTATCAAAAAAATCTTGACATTTTAACTATTTGAGGCCCATAAACCTTGATCAAACATGTACGTGAAAGCCTTTTCAGAGTTATTTGGCCAAAACTCTGTCAAAGTTTAAAACATGCCAAAACTGTTGAAGCTACTAATTAACAATGACATTTGAAGCACACTTGCCAAGTATGAGCCAAATAAGTCTTCAGTAGGCTCTACAGTGAAAAAATAACTATTTTCAATTTATTCTATTTATCGCTATTTTCCAACCTAAATGGACAGAAGACAGGAACCTTTCACCCTATCAACACACAAATTTATACACATATATAGACTGATAATCTTGATTGCAAATTTTCAGCCAAATCGGACATGTTTTCCCTCTACAACGGCTGGAAAACTACAGCGATTTTGTAGGCCTCAAGCCTGTATTATCGCTTTTTTCAAACCTAAATGGACATAAGTCAGGAACCTTTCACCCTATCGACACAGAAATTGACATACATATATAGACTGATATTGTGATCTTGATTGCAAAGTTTGAGCCAAAACAGATATTTTTTGCCTCTAATATGGCCAAAGAGCAACAGCCATTTTGTAGGCCATAAGCCTGTATTATCGCTTTTTTCAAACCTAAATGGACAGAAGTCAGGAACCTTTGACCCTATCAACACACAAATTTACACACATATATATGCAGACCACTTAATCATGAGTACCAATTTGGAGCCCAATCGGACTTTTCTTCTCTTTTTAATAAATAGAAACACACTGATAGGGAATGTTCTGTCTTACTTATAGAGTGATAGATTTCCAGCAGGTTATATGTGGTCTCTTGCTGCGCTCTGGTGGTCATTTGGTGAAACAGCTACATTTGAATTATTCTAAATTAAAGCTCTGCTGAACTTATTTAATCATTTTTGTCTTGCTTAATTGAACATATTTATCCTTCTTGGTCATGCTAGTCAGCCACCTGGGTCATTCTTATTTATGCTCCACCCACTTAATTTTTTTTTAATTTGCATAATATGCAAAACCTACTTTTGAGATCTTGTCTTTGCCTCCTTGACCAATCATGACATGTTTGGTGTCAAACAGTTCAGCAGAGCTTACTCCTCAATAATTATTAAAAAAAATCTTTACATTTATAAACAATATGGCCGCCATATGCAAATTAGTTTTACCATGGTGCAGTAAAATGTCTTTAACACTTATAACTTTTGAATGCTTAACCTGACACTAATACCACTTCAGTCCTTTGATCATTACATGATTCTCAGATACCCTGTGAGTTTAAGTAGACATACACCCCCCCAGGGGGCGGGGCCAATGCTCGATAGCTGTTTCTCTACAACCATACAAGCTATCAAGGTCATCCTTGCCAATTATCATCTATGGCCCATGCACTAATGGTACACCAAATGAAAATTTGATATGGACACTTTTGTGGTCACTATTAGCCAATCACATTCCAGCAAGCTTTTGACAGGCGGAATGTTAATCAGGTCAAAACTTATATACTATATACGGGTTATTTATATGCCCTTTTTATGCCTTGTGTTTTTTCAATTTAAGAACTGAATTTGTTTCACCAAATGCCCACTAGAGTGCAGCAAGACACCACATAAAACCTGATGAACACTACAGCTCAATTTATCAATGCTTTTCAACTAGTTTACTCACACCACTCATCTAGCATTGCCATTATGGTCTTTATGGTCACGCTGGTCACCCAGCTTGGTTATGCTGGCCATCCAGCTTGGTCATGCTGGCCATTCACATTGGTCATTATGGTCCTGCTGGTCATTCAGCTTTGTCCTCATAGTAATGGTGGTCTTCCAGCTTGGTCATACTGGCCAACCACCTTTGCCATGCTGGTCGTCCAGTTTGGTCATTATAGTCTTCCAGCTTGGTCAATATGGTCAACAAGTTTGTCATCCAGATTAGTCATGCTGGTAATCTAGCTTGGTCTTCACGGTCATGCTGGTCAACCGGCAACATGTTTTAAGCCTAACTGGCCTCCAGGGGTCTCTTTGCCTGTAACGCTCGAACCCCGTAAATCGCGGCTTGCGGCTATATTTAGGGGTTCGAGCACGTAGTGCTAGAAACCCTATTGTAATTGTTCTGATTATTATTAGGGGTTCGAGCACGTAGTGCTAGAAGCCCTATTGTAATTGTTCTGATTATTATTATTCTTATTCTTTTTCTGCCATAGAAGTGATTGGGCAGAAGAAACCGTAAGGTCTACAGAGCTGAGACTTGGTCATATGGTAGTACTTCTCACCGCTACTCAGATTCAAAAGATGAGCCCGAACGGCCTCAAGGGGGCGCTATGGCGAAGCAAAACGCGTTTTGCCTTGTTACTCCCACGCCCTGATAGCTAGACGAAAAATTCTTTCGTTTTATGATTCCTTGGTTTATGGCAAATCAAAAAGGTCAATAGAACCACTAAGCTCCGCCCACTTAGATTTTTTGCTATTTAGCATAATATGCAAAACCTACTTTTGAGAACTTGTCCTAGGGTCATTGACCAATCCTGTCATATTTGGTGTCAAACAACTCAGCAGAGGCCAAACCTCAATAATTATTAAAAACATCTTGAAATTTGCAAAAAATATGGCCGCCATATGCAAATTAATCTTACCGTGGCACACCCAAATTTACTTTAACAGCTGTAACTTTTGAATGCTTAAACCTACACTAATGCCACTTTAGACCTATGATGCCAACATGATTCTGAGGTAGCATGTCAATCTGTGTAGACATACGCCCCCAGGGGGCGGAGCCAAAGCTAAAAATGTGTTTCTCAGGAAGCATACAAGCTATGAAGCTCTCCTTTGGCATGTATCATCTATGGCCTATGTCCTAATGTTTTACAGAAGGAAAATTTGATATGCAAATTTTTGCGATTGTTATTAGCCAATCAGATTCCAGCAAGCTTTTGACAGGCTAAACAATGACCAATCAGGACGATACTTATACCCTACATGTATCTCAGGGCCTTCTATCATGCAATAAAATATGGCGTTGATTGGCCTCAAGGGGGCGCTATAGCAGAAAATCAGTTATATCTAAAGGTACAAGTGGCCTAGGCTTGTTATTCTTTTTTAGTTGTATACTTTGCTGTAGCCTTTACAACTTTGTAATTACATGTGTTTACCAAAAATGCAAAGATTTTCATCAGTGGCCAAAAGAGTAAAAATTGCTCTTTTCGAACTTGTCATTAAGTCCTTAATCAATCAAATCAAATTTGGTCTTGATGCAATCTTGAGACCCTGTAGGTAAATAATTATCAAAAAAATCTTGACATTTTAACTATTTGAGGCCCATAAACCTTGATCAAACATGTACGTGAAAGCCTTTTCAGAGTTATTTGGCCAAAACTCTATGAAAGTTTAAAACATGCCAAAACTGTTGAAGCTACTAATTAACAATGACATTTGAAGCACTTGTGCCAAGTATGAGCCAAATAAGTCTTCAGTAGGCTCTACAGTGACAAATTAACTATTTTCAATTTATGCTATTTATCGCTATTTTCCAACCTAAATGGACAGAAGACAGGAACCTTTCACCCTATCAACACACAAATTTATACACTTATATAGACTGATAATCTGATCTTGATTGCAAATTTTCAGCCAAATCGGACATGTTTTGCTTCTACAACGGCTGGAAAACTACAGCGATTTTGTAGGCCTCAAGCCTGTATTATCGCTTTTTTCAAATCTAAATGGACAGACGTCAGGAACCTTTGACCCTATCGACACAGAAATTGACATACATATATAGACTGATATTGTGATCTTGATTGCAAATTTTGAGCCAAATCAGATATTTTTTGCCTCTAATATGGCCAAAGAGCAACAGCCATTTTGTAGGCCATAAGCCTGTATTATCGCTTTTTTCAAGCCTAAATGGACAGAAGTCAGGAACCTTTGACCCTATCGACACAGAAATTTACACACATATATATACAGACAACTTGATCATGAGTACCAATTTGGAGCCCAATCGGACTTTTCTTCTCTTTTTAATAAATAGAAACACACTGATAGGGAATGTTCTGTCTTACTTATAGAGTGATAGATTTCCAGCAGGTTATATGTGGTCTCTTGCTGCGCTCTGGTGGTCATTTGGTGAAACAGCTACATTTGAATTATTCTAAATTAAAGCTCTGCTGAACTTATTCAATCTTGCTTGTCTTGCTTAATTGAACATCTTTATCCTTCTTGGTGATGCTGCTCAGCCACCTGGGTCATTCTTGTTTATGCTCCACCCACTTATTTTTTTTTTAAATTTGCATAATATGCAAAACATACTTTTAAGATCTTGTCCTTGGCTCCTTGACCAATCATGACATGTTTGGTGTCAAACAGTTCAGCAGAGCTTACTCCTCAATAATTATTTAAAAAATCTTTACATTTATAAACAATATGGCCGCCATATGCAAATGAGTTCTACCATGGTGCAGTAAAATCTCTTTAACACTTATAACTTTTGAATGCTTAACCTGACACTAATACCACTTCAGTCCTTTAATCATTACATGATTCTCAGATACCCTGTCAGTTTAAGTAGACATACACCCCCAGGGGGCGGGGCCAATGCTCGATAGCTGTTTCTCTAGAACCATACAAGCTATCAAGGTCATCCTAGCCAATTATCATCTATGGCCCATGCACTAATGGTACACCAAATGATAATTTGATATGGACACTTTTGTGGTCACTATTAGCCAATCACTTTCCAGCAAGCTTTTAACAGGCGGAATGTTAATCAGGTCAAAACTTATATACTATATACGGGTTATTTATATGCCCTTTTTATGCCTTGTGTTTTTTCAATTTAAGAACTGAATTTGTTTCACCAAATGCCCACTAGAGTGCAGTAAGACACCACATAAAACCTGATGAACACTACAGCTCAATTCATCAATGCTTTTCAACTAGTTTACTCACACCACTCATCTAGCATTGCCATTATGGTCTTTATGGTCACGCTGGTCACCCAGCTTGGTTATGCTGGCCATCCAGCTTGGTCATGCTGGCCATTCACATTGGTCATTATGGTCCTGCTGGTCATTCAGCTTTGTCCTCATAGTAATGGTGGTTTTCCAGCTTGGTCATACTGGCCAACCACCTTTGCCATGCTGGTCATCCAGTTTGGTCATTATGGTCTTCCAGCTTGGTCAATATGGTCAACAAGTTTGTCATCCAGATTAGTCATGCTGGTAATCTAGCTTGGTCTTCACGGTCATGCTGGTCATCCTCATCCAGTTTGGCAATGCCGGTCAACCGGCAACATGTTTTAAGCCTAACTGGCCTCCAGGGGTCTCTTTGCCTATAACGCTCGAACCCCGTAAATCGCCGCTTGCGGCTATATTTCTTATTCTTTTTCTGCCATAGAAGTGATTGGGCAGAAGAAACCGTAAGGCCTACAGAGCTGAGACTTGGTCATATGGTAGTACTTCTCACCGCTACTCAGATTCAAAAGATGAGCCCGAACGGCCTCAAGGGGGCGCTATGGCGAAGCAAAACGCGTTTTGCCTCGTTACTCCCATGCCCTGATAGCTAGACGAAAAATTCTTTCGTTTTATGATTCCTTGGTTTATGGCAAATCAAAAAGGTCAATAGAACCACTAAGCTCCGCCCACTTAGATTTTTTGCTATTTAGCATAATATGCAAAACCTACTTTTGAGAACTTGTTCTAGGGGCATTGACCCATCCTATCATATTTGGTGTCAAACAACTTAGCAGAGTCCCAACCTCAATAATTATCAAAAAAATTGTGAAATTTGTAAACAATATGGCCGCCATATGCAAATTAATCTTACCGTAGCACACCCAAATTTACTCTAACAGCTGTGACTTTTGAATGCTTAAACCTACACTAATGCCACTTTAGACCTTTGATGGAAACATGATTCTGAGGTAGCTTGTCGATCTGTGTAGACATACGCCCCCAGGGGGCGGAGCCAAAGCTAAAAATCTGTTTCTCAGGAACCGTACAAGCTATGAAGCTCTCCTTTGGCATGTATCATCTATGGCCTATGTCCTAATGTTCTACAGAAGGAAAATTTGATATGCAAATTTTTGCGATCGTTATTAGCCAATCAGATTCCAGCAAGCTTTTGACATGCTAAACAATGACCAATCAGGACGATACTTATACCCTACATGTATCTCAGGGCCTTCTATCATCCATTAAAATATGGCGTTGATTGGCCTCAAGGGGGCGCTATAGCAGAAAATCAGTTATATCTAAAGGTACAAGTGGCCTAGCCTTGTTATTCTTTTTTAGTTGTATACTTTGCTGTAGCCTTTACAACTTTGTATTTATATGTGTTTACCAAAAATGCAAAGATTTTCATCAGTGGCCAAAAGAGTAAAAATTGCTCTTTTCGAACTTGTCTTTAAGTCCTTAATCAATCGAAACAAATTTGGTCTTGATGCAATCTTGAGACCCTGTAGGTAAATAATTATCAAAAAAATCTTGACATTTTAACTATTTGAGGCCCATAAACCTTGATCAAACATGTACGTGAAAGCCTTTTCAGAGTTATTTGGCCAAAACTCTGTCAAAGTTTAAAACATGCCAAAACTGTTGAAGCTACTAATTAACAATGACATTTGAAGCACATGTGCCAAGTATGAGCCAAATAAGTCTTCAGTAGGCTCTACAGTGAAAAAATAACTATTTTCAATTTATTCTATTTATCGCTATTTTCCAACCTAAATGGACAGAAGACAGGAACCTTTCACCCTATCAACACACAAATTTATACACATATATAGACTGATAATCTGATCTTGATTGCAAATATTCAGCCAAATCGGACATGTTTTGCCTCTACATCGGCTGGAAAACTACAGCGATTTTGTAGGCCTCAAGCCTGTATTATCGCTTTTTTCAAATCTAAATGGACAGAAGTCAGGAACCTTTGACCCTATCGACACAGAAATTGACATACATATATAGACTGATATTGTGATCTTGATTGCAAATTTTGAGCCAAATCAGATATTTGTTGCCTCTAATATGGCCAAAGAGCAACAGCCATTTTGTAGGCCATAAGCCTGTATTATCGCTTTTTTCAAGCCTAAATGGACAGAAGTCAGGAACCTTTGACCCTATCAACACACAAATTTACACACATATATATACAGACCACTTGACCATGAGTACTAATTTGGAGCCCAATCAGACTTTTCTTCTCTTTTTAATAAATAGAAACACACTGATAGGGAATGTTCTGTCTTACTTATAGAGTGATAGATTTCCAGCAGGTTATATGTGGTCTCTTGCTGCGCTCTGGTGATCATTTGGTGAAACAGCTACAGGTGAATTATTCTAAATTAAAGCTCTGCTGAACTTATTCAATCTTGCTTGTCTTGCTTAATTGAACATCTTTATCCTTCTTGTTCATGATGGTCAGCCACCTGGGTCATTCTTGTTTATGCTTCACTCACTTAATTTTTTTTTATTTGCATAATATGCAAAACCTACTTTTGAGATCTTGTCTTGGACTTTTCTTCTCTTTTTAATAAATAGAAACACACTGATAGGGAATGTTCTGTCTTACTTATAGAGTGATAGATTTCCAGCAGGTTATATGTGGTCTCTTGCTGCGCTCTGGTGATCATTTGGTGAAACAGCTACAGGTGAATTATTCTAAATTAAAGCTCTGCTGAACTTATTCAATCTTGCTTGTCTTGCTTAATTGAACATCTTTATCCTTCTTGGTCATGCTGCTCCGCCACCTGGGTCATTCTTGTTTATGCTTCACTCACTTAATTTTTTTTTAATTTGCATAATATGCAAAACTTACTTTTGAGATCTTGTCCTTGGCTCCTTGACCAATCATGACATGTTTGGTGTCAAACAGTTCAGCAGAGCTTACTCCTCAATAATTATAAAAAATCTTTACATTTATAAACAATATGGCCGCCATATGCAAATGAGTTCTACCATGGTGCAGTGAAATCTCTTTAACACTTATAACTTTTGAATGCTTAACCTGACACTAATACCACTTCAGTCCTTTGATCATTACATGATTCTCAGATGCCCTGTCAGTTTAAGTAGACATAGACCCCCCCAGGGGGCGGAGCCAATGCTCGATAGCTGTTTCTCTAGAACCATACAAGCTATCAAGGTCGTCCTTGCCAATTATCATCTATGGCCCATGCACTAATGGTACACCAAATGAAAATTTGATATGGAGACTTTTGTGGTCACTATTAGCCAATCACATTCCAGCAAGCTTTTGACAGGCTGAATGTCAATCAGGTCAAAACTTATGTACTATTATTGATATTATTGGTTATTAATATGTGCCCTTGTCATGCCTCACTGCTAGGCTCTCCGAATGCCCACTAGAGTGCAGCAAGAGACCACATAAAACCTGCTGAACACTACAGCTCAATTTATCAATGCATTTCAACTAGTTTACTCACACCACTCATCTAGCATTGTCATTATGGTCTTTATGGTCACGCTGGTCACGTAGCTTGGTTATGCTGCCCATCCAGCTAGGTCATTCTGGTCATTCACATTGGTCATTATGGTCCTGCTGGTCATTCAGCTTTGTCATCATAGCAATGCTGGTCATCCAGCTTGGTCATACTGGCCAAACACCTTTGCCATGCTGGTCATCCAGTTTGGTGATGCCAGTCAACCAGCAACAAGTTTTAAGCCTAACTGGCCTCCAGGGGCCTCTTTGTCTGTAACGCTCGAACCCCGTAAATCGCCGCTTGCGGCTATATTTAGGGGTTCGAGCACGTAGTGCTAGAAACCCTATTGTAATTGTTCTGATTATTATTATTAGGGGTTCGAGCACGTAGTGCTAGAAACCCTATTGTAATTGTTCTGATTATTATTATTATTATTATTATTATTATTATTATAGTTCTTATTCTTTTTCTGCCATAGAAGTGATTGGGCAGAAGAAACCGTAAGGCCTACAGGGCTGAGACTTGGTCGTATGGTAGTACTTCTCACCGCTACTCAGATTCAAAAGATGAGCCCGATCGGCCTCAAGGGGGCGCTATGGCGAAGGTCAACGCGTTTGGCCCCGTAACTCCTACGCCCTGATAGCTAAAGCAAAAATTCTTGCATTATATGATTCCTTGGTTAATGGCAAATCAAAAAGGTCAATAGAACCACTAAGCTCCGCCCACTTAGATTTTTTGCTATTTAGCATAATATGCAAAACCTACTTTTGAGAACTTGTCCTAGGGTCATTGACCAATCCTGTCATTTTTGGTGTCAAACAACTCAGCAGAGTCCCAACCTCAATAATTATCAAAAAAATTGTGAAATTTGTAAACAATATGGCCGCCATATGCAAATTAATCTTACCGTGGCACACCCAAATTTACTCTAACAGCTGTAACTTTTGAATGCTTAAACCTACACTAATGCCACTTTAGACCGTTGATGCCAACATGATTCTGAGGTAGCCCGTCAATCTGTGTAGACATACGCCCCCAGGGGGCGGAGCCAAAGCTAAAAATCTGTTTCTCAGGAACCGTACAAGCTATGAAGCTCTCCTTTGGCATGTATCATCTATGGCCTATGTCCTAATGTTTTACAGAAGGAAAATTTGATATGCAAATTTTTGCGATCGTTATTAGCCAATCAGATTCCAGCAAGCTTTTGACATGCTAAACAATGACCAATCAGGATGATACTTATACCCTACATGTATCTCAGGGCCTTCTATCATCCATTAAAATATGGCGTTGATTGGCCTCAAGGGGGCGCTATAGCAGAAAATCAGTTATATCTAAAGGTACAAGTGGCCGAGGCGTGTTATTCTTTTTTAGTTGTATACTTTGCTGTAGCCTTTACAACTTTGTAATTACATGTATTTACCAAAAATGCAAAGATTTTCATCAGTGGCCAAAAGAGTAAAAATTGCTCTTTTCGAACTTGTCTTTAAGTCCTTAATCAATCAAAATAACTTTGGTCTTGATGCAATCTTGAGACCCTGTAGGTAAATAATTATCCAAAAAATCTTGACAATTTAACTACTTGCGGCCCATAAACCTTGATCAAACATGTACGTGAAAGCCTTTTCAGAGTTATTTGGCCAAAACTCTGTCAAAGTTTAAAACATGCCAAAACTGTTGAAGCTACTAATTAACAATGACATTTCAAGCACATTTGCCAAGTATGAGCCAAATAAGTCTTCAGTAGGCTCTACAGTGAAAAAATAACTATTTTCAATTTATTCTATTTATCGCTATTTTCCAACCTAAATGGACAGAAGACAGGAACCTTTCACCCTATCAACACACAAATTTATACACATATATAGACTGATAATCTGATCTTGATTGCAAATTTTCAGCCAAATCGGACATGTTTTCCTTCTACAACGGCTGGAAAACTACAGCGATTTTGTAGGCCTCAAGCCTGTATTATCGCTTTTTTCAAACCTAAATGGACATAAGTCAGGAACCTTTGACCCTATCGACACAGAAATTGACATACATATATAGACTGATATTGTGATCTTGATTGCAAATTTTGAGCCAAATCAGATATTTTTTGCCTCTAATATGGCCAAAGAGCAACAGCCATTTTGTAGGCCATAAGGCTGTATTATCGCTTTTTTCAAACCTAAATGGACAGAAGTCAGGAACCTTTGACCCTATAAACACACAAATTTACACACATATATATGCAGACCACTTGATCGTGAGTACCAATTTGGAGCCCAATCGGACTTTTCTTCTCTTTTTAATAAATAGAAACACACTGATAGGGAATGTTCTGTCTTACTTATAGAGTGATAGATTTCCAGCAGGTTATATGTGGTCTCTTGCTGCGCTCTGGTGGTCATTTGGTGAAACAGCTACATTTGAATTATTCTAAATTAAAGCTCTGCTGAACTTATTTAATCTTTTTTGTCTTGCTTAATTGAACATATTTATCCTTCTTGGTCATGCTAGTCAGCCACCTGGGTCATTCTTATTTATGCTCCACCCACTTAATTTTTGTTTAATTTGCATAATATGCAAAACCTACTTTTGAGATCTTGTCTTTGCCTCCTTGACCAATCATGACATGTTTGGTGTCAAACAGTTCAGCAGAGCTTACTCCTCAATAATTATTAAAAAAAAATCTTTACATTTATAAACAATATGGCCGCCATATGCAAATTAGTTTTACCATGGTGCAGTAAAATGTCTTCTAACACTTATAACTTTTGAATGCTTAACCTGACATTAATACCACTTCAGTCCTTTGATCATTACATGATTCTCAGATACCCTGTGTGTTTAAGTAGACATACACCCCCAGGGGGCAGAGCCAATGCTCAATAGCTGTTTCTCTACAACCATACAAGCTATCAAGGTCATCCTTGCCAATTATCATCTATGGCCCATGCACTAATGGTACACCAAATGAAAATATGATATGGACACTTTTGTGGTCACCATTAGCCAATCACATTCCAGCAAGCTTTTGACAGGCAGAATGTTTATCAGGTCAAAACTTATACACTATATATGGGTTATTTATATGCCCTTTTTATGACTTGTGTTTTTTGAATTTAAGAACTGAAGTTGTTTCACCAAATGCCCACTAGAGTGCAGCAAGACACCACATAAAACCTGATGAACACTACAGCTCAATTTATCAATGCTTTTCAACTAGTTTACTCACACCACTCATCTAGCATTGTCATTTTGGTCTTTATGGTCACGCTGGTTACCCAGCTTGGTTATCCAGTTTGGTGATGACGGTCAACCAGCAACAGGTTTTAAGCCTAACTGGCCTCCAGGGGCCTCTTTGCCTGTGATGCTCGAACCCCGTAAATCGCCGCTTGCGGCTATATTTAGGGGTTCGAGCACGTAGTGCTAGAAACCCTATTGTAATTGTTCTGATTATTATTATTATTATTATTATTATTATTATTATTATTATTATTATTATTATTATTATTATAGTTCTTATTCTTTTTCTGCCATAGAAGTGATTGGGCAGAAGAAACCGTAAGGCCTACAGGGCTGAGACTTTGTCATATGGTAGTACTTCTCACCGCTACTCAGATTCAAAAGATGAGCCCGATCGGCCTCAAGGGGGCGCTATGACGAAGGTCAACGCGTTTGGCCTCGTAACTCCTACGCCCTGATAGCTAGAGCAAAAATTCTTGCATTATATGATTCCTTGGTTAATGGCAAATCAAAAAGGTCAATAGAACCACTAAGCTCCGCCCACTTAGATTTTTTGCTATTTAGCATAATATGCAAAACCTACTTTTGAGAACTTGTCCTAAACTCATTGACCAATCCTGACATGTTTGGTGTCAAACAACTCAGCAGAGTCCCAACCTCAATAATTATTAAAAAAATCTTGAAATTTGCAAAAAATATGGCCGCCATATGCAAATTAATCTTACCGTGGCACACCCAAATTTACTTTAACAGCTGTAACTTTTGAATGCTTAAACCGACACTAATGCCACTTTAGACCTACGATGCCAACATGATTCTGAGGTAGCATTTCAATCTGTGTAGACATACGCCCCCAGGGGGCGGAGCCAAAGCTAAAAATCTGTTTCTCAGGAACCGTACAAGCTATGAAGCTCTCCTTTGGCAAGTATCATCTATGGCCTATGTCCTAATGTTTTACAGAAGGAAAATTTGATATGCACATTTTTGCGATCGTTATTAGCCAATCAGATTCCAGCAAGCTTTTGACAGGCTAAACAATGACCAATCAGGACGATACTTATACCCTACATGTATCTCAGGGCCTTCTATCACCCATTAAAATATGGCGTTGATTGGCCTCAAGGGGGCGCTACAGCAGAAAATCAGTTATATCTAAAGGTACAAGTGGCCTAGGCTTGTTATTCTTTTTTATTTGTATACTTTGCTGTAGCCTTTACAACTTTGTAATTACATGTGTTTACCAAAAATGCAAAGATTTTCATCAGTTGGCAAAAGAGTAAAAATTTCTCTTTTCGAACTTGTCTTTAAGTCCTTAATCAATCAAAACAAATTTGATCTTGATGCAATCTTGAGACCCTGTAGGTGAATAATTATCAAAAAAATCTTGACATTTTAACTATTTGAGGCCCATAAACCTTGATCAAACATGTACGTGAAAGCCTTTTCAGAGTTATTTGGCCAAAACTCTGTCAAAGTTTAAAACATGCCAAAACTGTTGAAGCTACTAATTAACAATGACATTTGAAGTACATGTGCCAAGTATGAGCCAAATAAGTCTTCAGTAGGCTCTACAGTGAAAAAATAACTATTTTCAATTTATTCTATTTATCGCTATTTTCCAACCTAAATGGACAGAAGACAGGAACCTTTCACCCTATCAACACACAAATTTATACACTTATATAGACTGATAATCTGATCTTGATTGCAAATTTTCAGCCAAATCGGACATGTTTTGCCTCTACAACGGCTGGAAAACTACAGCGATTTTGTAGGCCTCAAGCCTGTATTATCGCTTTTTTCAAATCTAAATGGACAGAAGTCAGGAACCTTTGACCCTATTGACACAGAAATTGACATACATATATAGACTGATATTGTGATCTTGATTGCAAATTTTGAGCCAAATCAGATATTTTTTGCCTCTAATATGGCCAAAGAGCAACAGCCATTTTGTAGGCCATAAGCCTGTATTATCACTTTTTTCAAACCTAAATGGTCAGAAGTCAGGAACCTTTGACCCTATCAACACACAAATTTACATACATGTATATACAGACCACTTGATCATGAATACCAATTTGGAGCCCAATCGGACTTTTCTTCTCTTTTTAATAAATAGAAACACACTGATAGGGAATGTTTTGTCTTTCTGATAGAGTGATAGATTTCCAGCAGGTTATATGTGGTCTCTTGCTGCGCTCTGGTGGTCATTTGGTGAAACAGCTACAGGTGAATTATTCTAAATTAAAGCTCTGCTGAACTTATTCAATCTTGCTTGTCTTGCTTAATTGAACATATTTATCCTTCTTGTTCATGCTGGTCAGCCGCCTGGGTCATTCTTGTTTATGCTCCACCCCCTTATTTTTTTTTTTTTAATTTGCATAATATGCAAAACCTACTTTTGAGATCTTGTCCTTGGATCCTTGACCAATCATGACATGTTTGGTATCAAACAGTTCAGCAGAGCTTACTCCTCAATGATTATTAAAAAAATCTTTACATTTATAAACAATATGGCCGCCATATGCAAATGAGTTCTACCATGGTGCAGTGAAATGTCTTTAACACTTATAACTTTTGAATGCTTAACCTGAAACTAATACCACTTCAGTCCTTTGATCATTACATGATTCTCAGATACCCTGTCAGTTTAAGTAGACATACACCCCCAGGGGGCGAGGCCAATGCTCGATAGCTGTTTCTCTAGAACCATACAAGCTATCAAGGTCATCCTAGCCAATTATCATCTATGGCACTAATGCACTAATGGTACACAAAATGAAAATTTGATATGGACACTTTTGTGGTCACTATTAGCCAATCACATTCCAGCAAGCTTTTAACAGGCGGAATGTTAATCAGGTCAAAACTTATATACTATATACGGGTTATTTATTTGCCCTTTTTATGCCTTGTGTTTTTTCAATTTAAGAACTGAATTTGTTTCACCAAATGCGCACTAGAGTGCAGTAAGACACCACATAAAACCTGATGAACACTACAGCTCAATTTATCAATGCTTTTCAACTAGTTTACTCACACCACTCATCTAGCATTGCCATTATGGTCTTTATGGTCACGCTGGTCACCCAGCTTGGTTATGCTGGCCATCCAGCTTGGTCATGCTGGCCATTCACATTGGTCATTATGGTTCTGCTGGTCATTCAGCTTTGTCCTCATAGTAATGGTGGTCTTCCAGCTTGGTCATACTGGCCAACCACCTTTGCCATGCTGGTCATCCAGTTTGGTCATTATGGTCTTCCAGCTTGGTCAATATGGTCAACAAGTTTGTCATCCAGATTAGTCATGCTGGTAATCTAGCTTGGTCTTCACGGTCATGCTGGTCATCCTCATCCAGTTTGGCGATGCCGGTCAACCGGCAACATGTTTTAAGCCTAACTGGCCTCCAGGGGTCTCTTTGCCTGTAACGCTCGAACCCCGTAAATCGCCGCTTGCGGCTATATTGGTATTTATAATCGCTTCCCCTGCTTTTTCTGATCTAGAAGTGATTGCACAGAACAAACCGTAAGGCCTAGAGAGCTGAGACTTGGTCATATGTTAGTACTTTAGACCCCTACTCTGCCGCATGACATGAGTCCCGATTGGCCTCAAGGGGGCGCTATGGCGAAGGTCAACGCGTTAGGCCTCGTCACTCCCACGCCCTGATAGCTAGAGCAAAAATTCTTGCACTATATGATTCCTTGGTTAATGGCAAATCAAAAAGATCATTAGAATCACTAAGCTCCGCCCACTTAGATTTTTTGCTATTTAGCATAATATGCAAAACCTACTTTAGAGAACTTGTCCTACGGTCATTGACCAATCCTATCATATTTGGTGTGAAACAACTCAGCAGAGTCCCAACCTCAATAATTATCGAAAAAATTGAGAAATTTGTAAACAGTATGGCCGCCATATGCAAATTAAGCTTACCGTGGCACACCCAAATTTACTCTAACAGCTGTAACTTTTGAATGCTTTAACCTACACTAATGCCACTTCAGACCTTTGATGTCAACATGATTCTGAGGTAGACCTTCAATCTGTGTAGACATACGCCCCCAGGGGGCGGAGCCAAAGCTAAAAATCTATTTCTCAGGAACCATACAACCTATGAAGCTCTCCTTTGGCAGGTATCATCTATGGCCTATGTCCTAATGTTTCACTGAAGGAAAATTTGATATTTAAATTTTTGTGATCGCTATTAGCCAATCAGATTCCAGCAAGCTTTTGACAGGCCAAACAATCACCAATCAGGATGATACTTATACCCTACATGTACATGAGGACCTTCTATCATCCATTAAAATATGGCATTGATTGGCCTCAAGGGGGCGCTATAGCAGAAAAACAGTTATATCTATAGGTACAAGTGGCCTATTCTTGTTATTCTTTTTTAGTTGTATACTTTGCTGTAGCCTTTACAACTTTGTAATTACATATGTTTACCAAAAATGCAAAGATTTTCATCAGTGGCCAAAAGAGTAAAAATTGCTCTTTTCGAACTTGTCTTTAAGTCCTTAATCAATCAAAACAAATTTGGTCTTGATGCAATCTTGAGACCCTGTAGGTAAATAATTATCAAAAAAATCTTGACATTTTAACTATTTGAGGCCCATAAACCTTGATCAAACATGTACTTGAAAGCCTTTTCAGAGTTATTTGGCCAAAACTCTGTCAAAGTTTAAAACATGCCAAAACTGTTGAAGCTACTAATTAACAATGACATTTGAAGTACATGTGCCAAGTATGAGCCAAATAAGTCTTCAGTAGGCTCTACAGTGAAAAAATAACTATTTTCAATTTATTCTATTTATCGCTCTTTTCCAACCTAAATGGACAGAAGACAGGAACCTTTCACCCTATCAACACACAAATTTAGACACATATATAGACTGATAATCTGATCTTGATTGCAAATTTTCAGCCAAATCGGACATGTTTTGCCTCTACAACGGCTGGAAAACTACAGCGATTTTGTAGGCCTCAAGCCTGTATTATCGCTTTTTTCAAATCTAAATGGACAGAAGTCAGGAACCTTTGACCCTATTGACACAGAAATTGACATACATATATAGACTGATATTGTGATCCTGATTGCAAATTTTGAGCCAAATCAGATATTTTTTGCCTCTAATATGGCCAAAGAGCAACAGCCATTTTGTAGGCCATAAGCATGTATTATCACTTTTTTCAAACCTAAATGGTCAGAAGTCAGGAACCTTTGACCCTATCAACACACAAATTTACATACATGTATATACAGACCACTTAATCATGAGTACCAATTTGGAGCCCAATCGGACTTTTCTTCTCTTTTTAATAAATAGAAACACACTGATAGGGAATGTTCTGTCTTTCTGATAGAGTGATAGATTTCCAGCAGGTTATATGTGGTCTCTTGCTGCGCTCTGGTGGTCATTTGGTGAAACAGCTACAGGTGAATTATTCTAAATTAAAGCTCTGCTGAACTTATTCAATCTTGCTTGTCTTGCTTAATTGAACATATTTATCCTTCTTGGTCATGCTGGTCAGCCGCCTGGGTCATTCTTGTTTATGCTCCACCCATTTAATTTTTTTTAAAATTTGCATAATATGCAAAACCTACTTTTGAGATCTTGTCCTTGGATCCTTGACCAATCATGACATGTTTGGTGTCAAACAGTTCAGCAGAGCTTACTCCTCAATAATTATTTAAAAAATCTTTACATTTATAAACAATATGGCCACCATATGCAAATGAGTTCTACCATGGTGCAGTAAAATGTCTTTAACACTTATAACACTCGATAGCTGTTTCTCTAGAACCATACAAGCTATCAAGGTCATCCTAGCCAATTATCATCTATGGCCCATGCACTAATGGTACACCAAATGAAAATTTGATATGGACCCTTTTGTGGTCACTATTAGCCAATCACATTCCAGCAAGCTTTTAACAGGCGGAATGTTAATCAGGTCAAAACTTATATACTATATACGGGTTATTTATATGCCCTTTTTATGCCTTGTGTTTTTTCAATTTAAGAACTGAATTTGTTTCACCAAATGCGCACTAGAGTGCAGTAAGACACCACATAAAACCTGATGAACACTACAGCTCAATTTATCAATGCTTTTCAACTAGTTTACTCACACCACTCATCTAGCATTGCCATTATGGTCTTTATGGTCACGCTGGTCACCCAGCTTGGTTATGCTGGCCATCCAGCTTGGTCATGCTGGCCATTCACATTGGTCATTATGGTCCTGCTGGTCATTCAGCTTTGTCCTCATAGTAATGGTGGTCTTCCAGCTTGGTCATACTGGCCAACCACCTTTGCCATGCTGGTCATCCAGTTTGGTCATTATGGTCTTCCAGCTTGGTCAATATGGTCAACAAGTTTGTCATCCAGATTAGTCATGCTGGTAATCTAGCTTGGTCTTCACGGTCATGCTGGTCATCCTCATCCAGTTTGGCGATGCCGGTCAACCGGCAACATGTTTTAAGCCTAACTGGCCTCCAGGGGTCTCTTTGCCTGTAACGCTCGAACCCCGTAAATCGCCGCTTGCGGCTATATTTAGGGGTTCGAGCACGTAGTGCTAGAAACCCTATTGTAATTGTTCTGATTATTATTAGGGGTTCGAGCACGTAGTGCTAGAAACCCTATTGTAATTGTTCTGATTATTATTATTATTATTATTATTATTATTATTATTATTATAGTTCTTATTCTTTTTCTGCCATAGAAGTGATTGGGCAGAAGAAACCATAAGGCCTACAGGGCTGAGACTTGGTCATATGGTAGTACTTCTCACCGCTACTCAGATTCAAAAGATGAGCCAAATCGGCCTCAAGGGGGCGCTATGGCGAAGGTCAACGCGTTAGGCCTCGTAACTGCCACGCCCTGATAGCTAGAGCAAAAATTCTTGCACTATATGATTCCTTGGTTAATGGTAAATCAAAAAGGTCAATAGAACCACTAAGCTCCGCCCACTTAGATTTTTTGCTATTTAGCATAATATGCAAAACCTACTTTTGAGAACTTGTCCTAGGGTCATTGACCAATCCTGTCATGTTTGGTGACAAACAACTCAGCAGAGTCCCAACCTCAATAATTATCAAAAAAATTGTGAAATTTGTAAACAATATGGCCGCCACATGCAAATTAATCTTACCGTGGCACACCCAAATTTACTCTAAGAGCTGTAACTTTTGAATGCTTAAACCTACACTAATGCCACTTTAGACCTTAGATGCCAACATGATTCTGAGGTAGCCCGTCAATCTGTGTAGACATACGCCCCCAGGGGGCGGAGCCAAAGCTAAAAATCTGTTTCTCAGGAAGCGTACAAGCTATGAAGCTCTCCTTTGGCATGTATCATCTATGTCCTATGTCCTAATGTTTTACAGAAGGAAAATTTGATATGCAAAATTTTGCGATCGTTATTAGCCAATCAGATTCCAGCAAGCTTTTGACATGCTAAACAATGACCAATCAGGACGATACTTATACCCTACATGTATCTCAGGGCCTTCTATCATCCATTAAAATATGGCGTTGATTGGCCTCAAGGGGGCGCTATAGCAGAAAATCAGTTATATCTAAAGGTACAAGTGGCCTAGGCTTGTTATTCTTTTTTAGTTGTATACTTTGCTGTAGCCTTTACAACTTTGTAATTACATATGTTTACCAAAAATGCAAAGATTTTCATCAGTGGCCAAAAGAGTGAAAATTGCTCTTTTCGAACTTGTCTTTAAGTCCTTAATCAATCAAAACAAATTTGGTCTTGATGCAATCTTGAGACTCTGTAGGTAAATAATTATCAAAAAAATCTTGACATTTTAACTATTTGAGGCCCATAAACCTTGATCAAACATGTACGTGAAAGCCTTTTCAGAGTTATTTGGCCAAAACTCTGTCAAAGTTTTAAACAGGTCAAAACTGTTGAAGCTACTAATTAACAATGACATTTCAAGCACATGTGCCAAGTATGAGCCAAATAAGTCTTCAGTAGGCTCTACAGTGACAAATTAACTATTTTAAATTTATTCTATTTATCGCTATTTTCCAACCTAAATGGACAGAAGACAGGAACCTTTGACCCTATCAACACACAAATTTATACACATATATAGACTGATATTCTGATCTTGATTGCAAATTTTCAGCCACATCGGACATGTTTTCCCTCTACAACGGCTGGAAAACTACAGCGATTTTGTAGGCCTCAAGCCTGTATTATCGCTTTTTTCAAACCTAAATGGACAGAAGTCAGGAACCTTTGACCCTATCGACACAGAAATTTACATACATATATAGACTGATATTATGATCTTGATTGCAAATTTTGAGCCAAATCAGATATTTTTTGCCTCTAATATGGCCAAAGAGCAACAGCCATTTTGTAGGCCATAAGCCTGTATTATCGCTTTTTTCAAGCCTAAATGGACAGAAGTCAGGAACCTTTGACCCTATCAACACACACATTTACACACATATATATACAGACCACTTGATCATGACTACCAATTTTGAGCCCAATCGGACTTTTCCTCTCTTTGTAATAAATAGAAACACACTGATAGGGAATGTTCTGTCTTACTTATAGAGTGATAGATTTCCAGCAGGTTATATGTGGTCTCTTGCTGCGCTCTGGTGGTCATTTGGTGAAACAGCTACAGGTGAATTATTCTAAATTAAAGCTCTGCTGAACTTATTTAATCTTGCTTGTCTTGCTTAATTGAAGATCTTTATCCTTCTTGGTAATGCTAGTCAGCCACCTGGGTCATTCTTGTTTATGTTCCACCCACTTAATTTTTTTTTTATTTGCATAATATGCAAAACTTACTTTTGAGATCTTGTCCTTGGCTCCTTGACCAATCATGACATGTTTGGTATCAAACAGTTCAGCAGAGCTTACTCCTCAATAATTATTAAAAAAATCTTTACATTTATAAACAATATGGCTGCCATATGCAAATGAGTTCTACCATGGTGCAGTAAAATGTCTTTAACACTTATAACTTTTGAATGCTTAACCTGACACTAATACCACTTCAGTCCTTTGATCATTACATGATTCTCAGATACCCTGCCAGTTTAAGTAGACACACATCCCCCCAGGGGGCGGGGCCAATGCTCGATAGCTGTTTCTCTAGAACCATACAAGCTATCAAGGTCATCCTAGCCAATTATCATCTATGGCCCATGCACTAATGGTACTCCAAATGAAAATTTGATATGGACACTTTTGTGGTTACTATTAGCCAATCACATTCCAGCAAGCTTTTAACAGGCGGAATGTTAATCAGGTCAAAACTTATATACTGTATACGGGTTATTTATATGCCCTTTTTATGCCTTGTGTTTTTTCAATTTAAGAACTGAATTTGTTTCACCAAATGCGCACTAGAGTGCAGTAAGACACCACATAAAACCTGATGAACACTACAGCTCAATTTATCAATGCTTTTCAACTAGTTTACTCACACCACTCATCTAGCATTGCCATTATAGTCTTTATGGTCACGCTGGTCACCCAGCTTGGTTATGCTGGCCATCCAGCTTGGTCATGCTGGCCATTCACATTGGTCATTATGGTCCTGCTGGTCATTCAGCTTTGTCCTCATAGTAATGGTGGTCTTCCAGCTTGGTCATACTGGCCAACCACCTTTGCCATGCTGGTCATCCAGTTTGGTCATTATGGTCTTCCAGCTTGGTCAATATGGTCAACAAGTTTGTCATCCAGATTAGTCATGCTTGGTAATCTAGCTTGGTCTTCACGGTCATGCTGGTCATCCTCATCCAGTTTGGTGATGCCGGTCAACCGGCAACATGTTTTAAGCCTAACTGGCCTCCAGGGGTCTCTTTGCCTGTAACGCTCGAACCCCGTAAATCGCCGCTTGCGGCTATATTTATTATTATTATTCTTATTCTTTTTCTGCCATAGAAGTGATTGGGCAGAAGAAACCGTAAGGCCTACAGGGCTGAGACTTGGTCATATGGTAGTACTTCTCACCGCTACTCAGATTCAAAAGATGAGCCCGATCGGCCTCAAGGGGGCGCTATGGCGAAGGTCAACGCGTTTGGCCCCGTAACTCCTACGCCCTGATAGCTAGAGCAAAAATTCTTACACTATATGATTCCTTGGTTAATGGCAAATCAAAAAGGTCAATAGAACCACTAAGCTCCGCCCACTTAGATTTTTTGCTATTTAGCATAATATGCAAAACCTACTTTTGAGAACTTGTCCTAGGATCATTGACCAATCCTGTCATATTTGGTGTCAAACAACTCAGCAGCGTCCCATGCTCAATAATTATCGAAAAAATTATTAAATTTGTAAACAATATGGCCGCCATATGCAAATTAATCTTACCGTGGCACACCCAAATTTACTCTAACAGCTGTAACTTTTGAATGCTTAAAAACCTACACTAATGCCACTTTACAAGTTTGATGCCAACATGATTCTGAGGTAGCATGTCAATCTGTGTAGACATACGCCCCCAGGGGGCGGAGCCAAAGCTAAAAATCTGTTTCTCAGGAACCGTACAAGCTATGAAGCTCTCCTTTGGCATGTATCATCTATGGCCTATGTCCTAATGTTTTACAGAAGGAAAATTTGATATGCAAATTTTTGCGATCGTTATTAGCCAATCAGATTCCAGCAAGCTTTTGACAGGCTAAACAATGACCAATCAGGACGATACTTATACCCTACATGTATCTCAGGGCCTTCTATCATCCATTAAAATATGGCGTTGATTGGCCTCAAGGGGGCGCTATAGCAGAAAATCAGTTATATCTAAAGGTACAAGTGGCCTAGGCTTGTTATTCTCTTTTTAGTTGTATACTTTGCTGTAGCCTTTACAACTTTGTAATTACATGTGTTTACCAAAAATGCAAAGATTTTCATCAGTGGCCAAAAGAGTAAAAATTGCTCTTTTCGAACTTGTCTTTAAGTCCTTAATCAATCAAAACAAATTTGGTCTTTTTGCAATCTTGAGACCCTGTAGGTAAATAATTATCAAAAAAATCTTGACATTTTAACTATTTGAGGCCCATAAACCTTGATCAAACATGTACGTGAAAGCCTTTTCAGAGTTATTTGGCCAAAACTCTGTCAAAGTTTAAAACATGCCAAAACTGTTGAAGCTACTAATTAACAATGACATTTGAAGTACATGTGCCAAGTATGAGCCAAATAAGTCTTCAGTAGGCTCTACAGTGAAAAAATAACTATTTTCAATTTATTCTATTTATCGCTATTTTCCAACCTAAATGGACAGAAGACAGGAACCTTTCACCCTATCAACACACAAATTTATACACATATATAGACTGATAATCTGATCTTGATTGCAAATTTTCAGCCAAATCGGACATGTTTTGCCTCTACAACGGCTGGAAAACTACAGCGATTTTGTAGGCCTCAAGCCTGTATTATCGCTTTTTTCAAATCTAAATGGACAGAAGTCAGGAACCTTTGACCCTATTGACACAGAAATTGACATACATATATAGACTGATATTGTGATCTTGATTGCAAATTTTGAGCCAAATCAGATATTTTTTGCCTCTAATATGGCCAAAGAGCAACAGCCATTTTGTAGGCCATAAGCCTGTATTATCGCTTTTTTCAAGCCTAAATGGACAGAAGTCAGGAACCTTTTACCCTATCAACACACAAATTTATACACATATATATACAGACCACTTGATCATGAGTACTAATTTGGAGCCCAATCGGACTTTTCTTCTCTTTTAATAAATAGAAACACACTGATTGGGAATGTTCTGTCTTACTTATAGAGTGATAGATTTCCAGCAGGTTATATGTGGTCTCTTGCTGCGCTCTGGTGGTCATTTGGTGAAACAGCTACAGGTGAATTATTCTAAATTAAAGCTCTGCTGAACTTATTCAATCTTGCTTGTCTTGCTTAATTGAACATATTTATCCTTCTTGTTCATGATGGTCAGCCGCCTGGGTCATTCTTGTTTATGCTCCACCCACTTAATTTTTTTTAAAATTTGCATAATATGCAAAACCTACTTTTGAGATCTTGTCCTTGGATCCTTGACCAATCATGACATGTTTGGTGTCAAACAGTTCAGCAGAGCTTACTCCTCAATAATTATTTAAAAAATCTTTACATTTATAAACAATATGGCCGCCATATGCAAATGAGTTCTACGATGGTGCAGTAAAATGTCTTTAACACTTATAACTTTTGAATGCTTAACCTGACACTAATACCACTTCAGTCCTTTGATCATTACATGATTCTCAGATACCCTGTCAGTTTCAGTAGACATACACCCCCAGGGGGCGGGGCCAATGCTCAATAGCTGTTTCTCTAGAACCATACAAGCTATCAAGGTCATCCTAGCCAATTATCATCTATGGCCCATGCACTAATGGTACACCAAATGAAAATTTGATATGGACACTTTTGTGGTCACTATTAGCCAATCACATTCCAGCAAGCTTTTAACAGGCGGAATGTTAATCAGGTCAAAACTTATATACTATATACGGGTTATTTATATGCCCTTTTTATGCCTTGTGTTTTTTCAATTTAAGAACTGAATTTGTTTCACCAAATGCCCACTAGAGTGCAGTAAGACACCACATAAAACCTGATGAACACTACAGCTCAATTTATCAATGCTTTTCAACTAGTTTACTCACACCACTCATCTAGCATTGCCATTATGGTCTTTATGGTCACGCTGGTCACCCAGCTTGGTTATGCTGGCCATCCAGCTTGGTCATGCTGGCCATTCACATTGGTCACTATGGTCCTTCTGGTCATTCAGCTTTGTCCTCATAGTAATGGTGGTCTTCCAGCTGGGTCATACTGGCCAACCACCTTTGCCATGCTGGTCATCCAGTTTGGTCATTATGGTCTTCCAGCTTGGTCAATATGGTCAACAAGTTTGTCATCCAGATTAGTCATGCTGGTAATCTAGCTTGGTCTTCACGGTCATGCTGGTCATCCTCATCCAGTTTGGCGATGCCGGTCAACCGGCAACATGTTTTAAGCCTAACTGGCCTCCAGGGGTCTCTTTGCCTGTAACGCTCGAACCCCGTAAATCGCCGCTTGCGGCTATATTTAGGGGTTCGAGCACGTAGTGCTAGAAACCCTATTGTAATTGTTCTGATTATTATTATTATTATTATTATTATTATTATTATTATTATTATTATTATTATTATTATTAGGGGTTCGAGCACGTAGTGCTAGAAACCCTATTGTAATTGTTCTGATTATTATTATTATTATTATTATTATTATTATTATTCTTATTCTTTTTCTGCCATAGAAGTGATCGGGCAGAAGAAACCGTAAGGCCTACAGGGCTGAGACTTGGTCATATGGTAGTACTTCTCACCGCTACTCAGATTCAAAAGATGAGCCAAATCGGCCTCAAGGGGGCGCTATGGCGAAGGTCAACGCGTTAGGCCTCGTAACTGCCACGCCCTGATAGCTAGAGCAAAAATTCTTGCATTATATGATTCCTTGGTTAATGGCAAATCAAAAAGGTCAATAGAACCACTAAGCTCCGCCCACTTAGATTTTTTGCTATTTTGCATAATATGCAAAACCTACTTTTGAGAACTTGTCCTAGGGTCATTGACCAATCCTGTCATATTTGGTGTCAAACAACTCAGCAGAGTCCCAACCTCAATAATTATCAAAAAAATTGTGAAATTTGTAAACACTATGGCCGCCATATGCAAATTAATCTTACCGTGGCACACCCAAATTTACTCTAACAGCTGTAACTTTTGAATGCTTAAACCTACACTAATGCCACTTTAGACAGTTGATGCCAACATGATTCTGAGGTAGCCCGTCAATCTGTGTAGACATACGCCCCCAGGGGGCGGAGCCAAAGCTAAAAATCTGTTTCTCAGGAACCGTACAAGCTATGAAGCTCTCCTTTGGCATGTATCATCTATGGCCTATGTCCTAATGTTTTACATAAGGAAAATTTGATATGCAAATTTTTGCGATCGTTATTAGCCAATCAGTTTCCAGCAAGCTTTTGACATGCTAAACAATGACCAATCAGGACGATACTTATACCCTACATGTATCTCAGGGCCTTCTATCATCCATTAAAATATGGCGTTGATTGGCCTCAAGGGGGCGCTATAGCAGAAAATCAGTTATATCTAAAGGTACAAGTGGCCTAGGCTTGTTATTCTTTTTTAGTTGTATACTTTGCTGTAGCCTTTACAACTTTGTAATTACATGTATTTACCAAAAATGGAAAAATTTTCATCAGTGGCCAAAAGAGTAAAAATTGCTCTTTTCGAACTTGTCTTTAAGTCCTTAATCAATCAAAATAACTTTGGTCTTGATGCAATCTTGAGACCCTGTAGGTAAATAATTATCAAAAAAATCTTGACATTTTAACTATTTGAGGCCCATAAACCTTGATCAAACATGTACGTGAAAGCCTTTTCAGAGTTATTTGGCCAAAACTCTGTCAAAGTTTAAAACATGCCAAAACTGTTGAAGCTACTAATTAACAATGACATTTGAAGCACATTTGCCAAGTATGAGCCAAATAAGTCTTCAGTAGGCTCTACAGTGAAAAAATAACTATTTTCAATTTATTCTATTTATCGCTATTTTCCAACCTAAATGGACAGAAGACAGGAACCTTTCACCCTATCAACACACAAATTTATACACATATATAGACTGATAATCTGATCTTGATTGCAAATTTTTAGCCAAATCGGACATGTTTTGCCTCTACAACGGCTGGAAAACTACAGTGATTTTTTAGGCCTCAAGCCTGTATTATCGCTTTTTTCAAATCTAAATGGACAGAAGTCAGGAACCTTTGACCCTATCGACACAGAAATTGACATACATATATAGACTGATATTGTGATCTTGATTGCAAATTTTGAGCCAAATCAGATATTTTTTGCCTCTAATATGGCCAAAGAGCAACAGCCATTTTGTAGGCCATAAGCCTGTATTATCACTTTTTTCAAACCTAAATGGTCAGAAGTCAGGAACCTTTGACCCTATCAACACACAAATTTACATACATGTATATACAGACCACTTGATCATGAGTACCAATTTGGAGCCCAATCGGACTTTTCTTCTCTTTTTAATAAATAGAAACACACTAATAGGGAACGTTCTGTCTTACTGATAGAGTGATAAATTCTCAGCAGGTTATATGTGGTCTCTTGCTGCGCTCTGGTGGTCATTTGGTGAAACAGCTACAGGTGAATTATTCTAAATTAAAGCTCTGCTGAACTTATTCAATCTTGCTTGTCTTGCTTAATTGAACATATTTATCCTTCTTGGTCATGCTGGTCAGCCGCCTGGGTCATTCTTGTTTATGCTCCACCTACTTAATTTTTTTTTTAATTTGCATAATATGCAAAACCTACTTTTGAGATCTTGTCCTTGTATCCTTGACCAATCATGACATGTTTGGTGTCAAACAGTTCAGCAGAGCTTACTCCTCAATAACTATTAAAAAAATCTTTACATTTATAAACAAAATGGCCGCCATATGCAAATGAGTTCTACCATGGTGCAGTAAAATGTCTTTAACACTTATAACTTTTGAATGCTTAACCTGACACTAATACCACTTCAGTCCTTTGATCATTACATGATTCTCAGATACCCTGTCAGTTTAAGTAGACATACACCCCCCCAGGGGGCGGGGCCAATGCTCGATAGCTGTTTCTCTAGAACCATACAAGCTATCAAGGTCATCCTAGCCAATTATCATCTATGGCCCATGCACTAATGGTACACCAAATGAAAATTTGATATGGACACTTTTGTGGTCACTATTAGCCAATCACATTCCAGCAAGCTTTTAACAGGCGGAATGTTAATCAGGTCAAAACTTATATACTATATACGGGTTATTTATATGCCCTTTTTATGCGTTGTGTTTTTTCAATTTAAGAACTGAATTTGTTTCACCAAATGCGCACTAGAGTGCAGTAAGACACCACATAAAACCTGATGAACACTACAGCTCAATTTATCAATGCTTTTCAACTAGTTTACTCACACCACTCATCTAGCATTGCCATTATGGTCTTTATGGTCACGCTGGTCACCCAGCTTGGTTATGCTGGCCATCCAGCTTGGTCATGCTGGCCATTCACATTGGTCATTATGGTCCTGCTGGTCATTCAGCTTTGTCCTCATAGTAATGGTGGTCTTCCAGCTTGGTCATACTGGCCAACCACCTTTGCCATGCTGGTCATCCAGTTTGGTCATTATGGTCCTCCAGCTTGGTCATTATGGTCCTCCAGCTTGGTCAATATGGTCAACAAGTTTGTCATCCAGATTAGTCATGCTGGTAATCTAGCTTGGTCTTCACGGTCATGCTGGTCATCCTCATCCAGTTTGGCGATGCCGGTCAACCGGCAACATGTTTTAAGCCTAACTGGTCTCCAGGGGTCTCTTTGCCTGTAACGCTCGAACCCCGTGAATCGCCGCTTGCGGCTATATTTATTATAGTTCTTATTCTTTTTCTGCCATAGAAGTGATTGGGCAGAAGAAACCGTAAGGCCTACAGGGCTGAGACTTGGTCATATGGTAGTACTTCTCACCGCTACTCAGATTCAAAAGATGAGCCCGATCGGCCTCAAGGGGGCGCTATGGCGAAGGTCAACGCGTTTGGCCTCGTAACTCCTACGCCCTGATAGCTAGAGCAAAAATTCTTGCAGTATATGATTCCTTGGTTAATGGCAAATCAAAAAGGTCAATAGAACCACTAAGCTCCGCCCACTTAGATTTTTTGCTATTTAGCATAATATGCAAAACCTACTTTTGAGAACTTGTCCTAGGGTCATTGACCAATCCTGTCATATTTGGTGTCAAACAACTCAGCAGAGTCCCAACCTCAATAATTATCAAAAAAATTGTGAAATTTGTAAACAATATGGCCGCCATATGCAAATTAATCTTACCGTGGCACACCCAAATTTACTCTAACAGCTGTAACTTTTGAATGCTTAAACCTACACTAATGCCACTTTAGACCTATGATGCCAACATGATTCTGAGGTAGCCTGTCAATCTGTGTAGACATACGCCCCCAGGAGGCGGAACCAAAGCTAAAAATCTGTTTCTCAGGAACCGTACAAGCTATGAAGCTCTCCTTTGGCATGTATCATCTATGGCCTATGTCCTAATGTTTTACAGAAGGAAAATTTGATATGCAAATTTTTGCGATCGGTATTAGCCAATCAGATTCCAGCAAGCTTTTGACATGCTAAACAATGACCAATCAGGACGATACGTATACCCTACATGTATCTCAGGGCCTTCTATCATCCATTAAAATATGGCGTTGATTGGCCTCAAGGGGGCGCTATAGCAGATAATCAGTTATATCTAAAGGTACAAGTGGCCTAGGCTTGTTATTCTTTTTTAGTTGTATACTTTGCTGTAGCCTTTACAACTTTGTAATTACATGTATTCACCAAAAATGCAAAGATTTTCATCAGTGGCCAAAAGAGTAAAAATTGCTCTTTTCGAACTTGTCTTTAAGTCCTTAATCAATCAAAACAAATTTGGTCTTGATGCAATCTTGAGACCCTGTAGGTAAATAATTATCAAAAAAATCTTGACATTTTAACTATTTGAGGCCCATAAACCTTGATCAAACATGTACGTGAAAGCCTTTTCAGAGTTATTTGGCCAAAACTCTGTCAAAGTTTAAAACATGCCAAAACTGTTGAAGCTACTAATTAACAATTACATTTGAAGCACATGTGCCAAGTATGAGCCAAATAAGTCTTCAGTAGGCTCTACAGTGAAAAAATAGCTATTTTCAATTTATTCTATTTATCGCTATTTTCCAACCTAAATGGACAGAAGACAGGAACCTTTCACCCTATCAAAACACAAATTTATACACATATATAGACTGATAATCTGATCTTGATTGCAAATTTTCAGCCAAATCGGACATGTTTTGCCTCTACAACGGCTGGAAAACTACAGCGATTTTGTAGGCCTCAAGCTTGTATTATCGCTTTTTTCAAACCTAAATGGACAGAAGTCAGGAACCTTTGACCCTATCGACACAGAAATTTACATACATATATAGACTGATATTGTGATCTTGATTGCAAATTTTGAGCCAAATCAGATATTTTTTGCTTCTAATATGGCCAAAGAGCAACAGCCATTTTGTAGGCCATAAGCCTGTATTATCGCTTTTTTCAAACCTAAATGGACAGAAGTCAGGAACCTTTGACCCTATCAACACACAAATTTACACACATATATATGCAGACCACTTGATCATGAGTACCAATTTGGAGCCCAATCGGACTTTTCTTCTCTTTTTAATAAATAGAAACACACTGATAGGGAATGTTCTGTCTTACTTATAGAGTGATAGATTTCCAGCAGGTTATATGTGGTCTCTTGCTGCGCTCTGGTGGTCATTTGGTGAAACAGCTACAGGTGAATTATTCTAAATTAAAGCTCTGCTGAACTTATTTAATCTTGCTTGTCTTGCTTAATTGAACATATTTATCCTTCTTGTTCATGCTGGTCAGCCGCCTGGGTCATTCTTGTTTATGCTCCACCCACTTATTTTTTTTTTTATAAATTTGCATAATATGCAAAAAATACTTTTGAGATCTTGTCCTTGGATCCTTGACCAATCATGACATGTTTGGTGTCAAACAGTTCAGCAGAGCTTACTCCTCAATAATTATTAAAAAAATCTTTACATTTATAAACAATATGGCCGCCATATGCAAATGAGTTCTACCATGGTGCAGTAAAATGTCTTTAACACATAACTTTTGAATGCTTAACCTGACACTAATACCACTTCAGTCCTTTGATCATTACATGATTCTCAGATACCCTGTCAGTTTAAGTAGACATACACCCCCCCCAGGGGGCGGGGCCAATGCTCGATAGCTGTTTCTCTAGAACCATACAAGCTATCAAGGTCATCCTAGCCAATTATCATCTATGGCCCATGCACTAATGGTACACCAAATGAAAATTTGATATGGACACTTTTGTGGTCACTATTAGCCAATCACATTCCAGCAAGCTTTTAACAGGCGGAATGTTAATCAGGTCAAAACTTATATACTATATACGGGTTATTTATATGCCCTTTTTATGCCTTGTGTTTTTTCAATTTAAGAACTGAATTTGTTTCACCAAATGCGCACTAGAGTGCAGTAAGACACCACATAAAACCTGATGAACACTACAGCTCAATTTATCAATGCTTTTCAACTAGTTTACTAACACCACTCATCTAGCATTGCCATTATGGTCTTTATGGTCACGCTGGTCACCCAGCTTGGTTATGCTGGCCATCCAGCTTGGTCATGCTGGCCATTCACATTGGTCATTATGGTCCTGCTGGTCATTCAGCTTTGTCCTCATAGTAATGTGGTCTTCCAGCTTGGTCATACTGGCCAACCACCTTTGCCATGCTGGTCATCCAGTTTGGTCATTATGGTCTTCCAGCTTGGTCAATATGGTCAACAAGTTTGTCATCCAGATTAGTCATGCTGGTAATCTAGCTTGGTCTTCACGGTCATGCTGGTCATCCTCATCCAGTTTGGCGATGCCGGTCAACCGGCAACATGTTTTAAGCCTAACTGGCCTCCAGGGGTCTCTTTGCCTGTAACGCTCGAACCCCGTAAATCGCCGCTTGCGGCTATATTGGTATTTATAATCGCTTCCCCTTCTTTTTCTGACCTAGAAGTGATTGCACAGACCAAACCGTAAGGCCTAGAGAGCTGAGACTTGGTCTTATGGTAGTAGTTTAGACCCCTACTCAGAAGCATGCTATGAGTCCCGATCGGCCTCAAGGGGGCGATATGGCGGAGGTCAACGCGTTAGGCCTCGTAACTCCCACGCCCTGATAGCTAGAGCAAAAATTCTTTCGTTATATGATTCCTTGGTTAATGGCAAATCAAAAAGGTCAATAGAATCACTAAGCTCCGCCCACTTAGATTTTTTGCTATTTAGCATAATATGCAAAACCTACTTTTGAGAACTTGTCCTAAATTCATTGACCAATTCTGACATGTTTGGTGTCAAACAACTCAGCAGAGTCCCATCCTCAATAATTATCGAAAAAAATGTGAAATTTGTAAACAATATGGCCGCCATATGCAAATTGATCTTACCGTGGCACACCTAAATTTACTTTAACAGCTGTAACTTTTGAATGCTTAAACCGACACTAATGCCACTTTAGGTTTTTGATGCCAACATGATTCTGAGGTAACCTGTCAATCTGTGTAGACATACGCCCCCAGGGGGCGGAGCCAAAGCTAAAAATCTGTTTCTCAGGAACCGTACAAGCTATGAAGCTCTCCTTTGGCATGTATCATCTATGGTCTATGTCCTAGTGTGTCACCGAAGGAAAATTTGATATGCAAATTTTTGCGATCGCTATTAGCCAATCAGTTTCCAGCAAGCTTTTGACAGGCTAAACAATGATCAATCAGGACGATACTTGTACACTACATGTATCTGAGGGCCTTATATCATCTATTAAAATATGGCGTTGATTAGCCTCAAGGGGGCGCTATAGCAGAAAATCAGTTATATCTAAAGGTACAAGTGGCCTAGGCTTGTTATTCTTTTTGATTTGTATACTTTGCTGTAGCCTTTACAACTTTGTAATTACATGTGTTTACCAAAAATGCAAAGATTTTCATCAGTGGCCAAAAGAGTAAAAATGGCTCTTTTCGAACTTGTCTTTAAGTCTTTAATCAATCAAAACAAATTTGGTCTTGATGCAATCTTGAGACCCTTTAGGTAAATAATTATCGAAAAAATCTTGACATTTTAACTATTTCAGGCCCATAAACCTTGAACAAACATCTACGTGAAAGCCTTTTCAGAGTTATTTGGCCAAAGCTCTGTCAAAGTTTTAAACATGCCAAAACTGTTAAATCTACTAATTAACAATGACATTTCAAGCACATGTGCCAAGTATGAGCCAAATAAGTCTTCAGTAGGCTCTACAGTGACAAATTAACTATTTTCAATTTATTCTATTTATCGCTATTTTCAAACCTAAATGGACAGAAGACAGGAACCTTTCACCCTATCAACACACAAATTTATACTCATATATAGACTGATAATCTGATCTTGATTGCAAATTTTCAGCCAAATCGGACATGTTTTGCCTCTACAACGGCAGGAAAACTACAGCGATTTTGTAGGCCTCAAGCCTGTATTATCGCTTTTTTCAAACCTAAATGGACAGAAGACAGGAACCTTTGACCCTATCAACACAGAAATTTACATACATGTATAGACTGATATTGTGATCTTGATTGCAAATTTTGAGCCAAATCGGATATAATTTGCCACATGGCGAAATAGCAACAGAGATTTTGCAGGCCTCAAGCCTGTATTATCGCTTTTTTCAAACCTAAATGGTCAGAAGTCAGGAACCTTTGACCCTATCAACACACACATTTACACACATATATATACAGACCACTTGATCATGACTACCAATTTATCAATGCATTTCAACTAGTTTAATCACACCACTCATCTAGCATTGTAATTATGATCTTTATGGTCAGTCTGGTCACCTAGCTTGGTTGTGCTGCTCATCCAGCTAGGTCATTCTGGTCATTCACATTGGTCATTATGGTCCTGCTGGTCATTCAGCTCTGTCATCATAGCAATGCTGGTCATCCAGCTTGGTCATACTGGCAAACCACCTTTGCCATGCTGGTCATCCAGTTTGGTGATGCCGGTCAACCGGCAACATGTTTTAAGCCTAACTGGCCTCCAGGGGCCTCTTTGCCTGTGACGCTCGAACCGCGTAAATCGCCGCTTGCGGCTATATTTATTATTCTTATTCTTTTTCTGCCATAGAAGTGATTGGGCAGAAGAAACCGTAAGGCCTACAGGGCTGAGACTTGGTCATATGGTAGTACTTCTCACCGCTACTCAGATTCAAAAGATGAGCCCGATCAGCCTCAAGGGGGCGCTATGGCGAAGGTCAACGCGTTTGGCCTCGTAACTCCCACGCCCTGATAGCTAGAGCAAAAATTCTTGCATTATATGATTCCTTGGTTAATGGCAAATCAAAAAGGTGAATAGAACTACTAAGCTCCGCCCACTTAGATTTTTTGCTATTTAGCATAATATGCAAAACCTACTTTTGAGAACTTGTCCTAGGGTCATTGACCAATCCTGTCATATTTGGTGTCAAACAACTCAGCAGAGTCCCAACCTTAATAATTATCGAAAAAATTGTGAAATTTGTAAACAATATGGCCGCCATATGCAAATTAATCTTACCGTAGCACACCCAAATTTACTCTAACAGCTGTAACTTTTGAATGCTTAAACCTACACTAATGCCACTTTAGACCTTTGATGCCAACATGATTCTGAGGTAGCGTGTCAATCTGTGTAGACATACGCCTCCAGGGGGCGGAGCCAAAGCTAAAAATCTGTTTCTCAGGAACCGTACAAGCTACGAAGCTCTCCTTTGGAATGTATCATCTATGGCCTATGTTCTAATGTTTCACAGAAGGAAAATTTGATATGCAAATTTTTGCGATCGCTATTAGCCAATCAGCTTCCAGCAAGCTTTTGACAGGCTAAACAATCACCAATCAGGACGATACTTATACCCTACATGTATATGAGGGCCTTCTATCATCCATTAAAATATGGCGTTGATTGGCCTCAAGGGGGCGCTATAGCAGAAAATCAGTTATATCTAAAGGTACAAGTGGCCTAAGCTTGTTATTCTTTTTGAATTGTATACTTTGCTATAGCCTTTACAACTTTGTAATTACATGTATTTACCAAAAATGCAAAGATTTTCATCAGTGGCCAAAAGAGTAAAAATTGCTCTTTTCGAACTTGTCTTTAAGTCCTTAATCAATCAAAACAAATTTGGTCTTGATGCAATCTTGAGACCCTGTAGGTAAATAATTATCAAAAAAATCTTGACATTTTAACTATTTGAGGCCCATAAACCTTGATCAAACATGTACGTGAAAGCCTTTTCAGAGTTATTTGGCCAAAACTCTGTCAAAGTTTAAAACATGCCAAAACTGTTGAAGCTACTAATTAACAATGACATTTGAAGCACATGTGCCAAGTATGAGCCAAATAAGTCTTCAGTAGGCTCTACAGTGAAAAAATAACTATTTTTAGTTTATTCTATTTATCGCTATTTTCCAACCTAAATGGACAGAAGACAGGAACCTTTCACCCTATCAACACACAAATTTACACACATATATAGACTGATAATCTGATCTTGATTGCAAATTTTCAGCCAAATCGGACATGTTTTCCCTCTACAACGGCTGGAAAACTACAGCAATTTTGTAGGCCTCAAGCCTGTATTATCGCTTTTTTCAAATCTAAATGGACAGAAGTCAGGAACCTTTGACCCTATTGACACAGAAATTGACATACATATATAGACTGAAATTGTGATCTTGATTGCAAATTTTGAGCCAAATCAGATATTTTTTGCCTCTAATATGGCCAAAGAGCAACAGCCATTTTGTAGGCCATAAGCCTGTATTATCGCTTTTTTCAAACCTAAATGGACAGAAGTCAGGAACCTTTGACCCTATCAACACACAAATTTACACACATATATATGCAGACCACTTGATCATGAGTACCAATTTGGGGCCCAATCGGACTTTTCTTCTCTTTTTAATAAATAGAAACACACTGATAGGGAATGTTCTGTCTTTCTGATAGAGTGATAGATTTCCAGCAGGTTATATGTGGTCTCTTGCTGCGCTCTGGTGGTCATTTGGTGAAACAGCTACAGGTGAATTATTCTAAATTAAAGCTCTGCTGAACTTATTCAATCTTGCTTGTCTTGCTTAATTGAACATATTTATCCTTCTTGTTCATGCTGGTCAGCCGCCTGGGTCATTCTTGTTTATGCTCCACCCACTTAATTTTTTTTAAAATTTGCATAATATGCAAAACCTACTTTTGAGATCTTGTCCTTGGATCCTTGACCAATCATGACATGTTTGGTGTCAAACAGTTCAGCAGAGCTTACTCCTCAATAATTATTAAAAAAATCTTTACATTTATAAACAATATGGCCGCCATATGCAAATGAGTTCTACCATGGTGCAGTAAAATGTCTTTAACACTTATAACTTTTGAATGCTTAACCTGACACTAATACCACTTCAGTCCTTTGATCATTACATGATTCTCAGATACCCTGTCAGTATAAGTAGACATACACCCCCCAGGGGGCGGGGCCAATGCTCGATAGCTGTTTCTCTAGAACCATACAAGCTATCAAGGTCATCCTAGCCAATTATCATCTATGGCCCATGCACTAATGGTACACCAAATGAAAATTTGATATGGACACTTTTGTGGTCACTATTAGCCAATCACATTCCAGCAAGCTTTTAACAGGCGGAATGTTAATCAGGTCAAAACTTATATACTATATACGGGTTATTTATATGCCCTTTTTATGCCTTGTGTTTTTTCAATTTAAGAACTGAATTTGTTTCACCAAATGCCCACTAGAGTGCAGTAAGACACCACATAAAACCTGATGAACACTACAGCTCAATTTATCAATGCAAACTAGTTTACTCACACCACTCATCTAGCATTGCCATTATGGTCTTTATGGTCACGCTGGTCACCCAGCTTGGTTATGCTGGCCATCCAGCTTGGTCATGCTGGCCATTCACATTGGTCATTATGGTCCTGCCGGTCATTCAGCTTTGTCCTCATAGTAATGGTGGTCTTCCAGCTTGGTCATACTGGCCAACCACCTTTGCCATGCTGGTCATCCAGTTTGGTCATTATGGTCTTCCAGCTTGGTCAATATGGTCAACAAGTTTGTCATCCAGATTAGTCATGCTGGAAATCTAGCTTGGTCTTCACGGTCATGCTGGTCATCCTCATCCAGTTTGGCGATGCCGGTCAACCGGCAACATGTTTTAAGCCTAACTGGCCTCCAGGGGTCTCTTTGCCTGTAACGCTCGAACCCCGTAAATCGCCGCTTGCGGCTATATTTATTATTATTATAGTTCTTATTCTTTTTCTGCCATAGAAGTGATTGGGCAGAAGAAACCGTAAGGCCTACAGGGCTGAGACTTGGTCATATGGTAGTACTTCTCACCGCTACTCAGATTCAAAAGATGAGCCCGATCGGCCTCAAGGGGGCGCTATGGGGAAGGTCAACGTGTTTGGCCTCGTAACTCCTACGCCCTGATAGCTAGAGCAAAAATTCTTGCATTATATGATTCCTTGGTTAATGGCAAATCAAAAAGGTCAATAGAACCACTAAGCTCCGCCCACTTAGATTTTTTGCTATTTAGCAGAATATGCAAAACCTACTTTTGAGAACTTGTCCTAGGGTCATTGACCAATCCTTTCATATTTGGTGTCAAACAACTCAGCAGAGTCCCAACCTCAATAATTATCGAAAAAATTGTGAAATTTTATAAACAATATGGCCGCCATATGCAAATTAATCTTACCGTGGCACACCCAAATTTACTCTAACAGCTGTAACTTTTGAATGCTTAAACCTACACTAATGCCACTTTACAACTTTGATGCCAACATGATTCTGAGGTAGCCCGTCAATCTGTGTAGACATACGCCCCCAGGGGGCGGAGCCAAAGCTAAAAATCTGTTTCTCAGGAACCGTACAAGCTATCAAGCTCTCGTTTGGCATGTATCCTCTGTGGCCTATGTCCTAATGGACTACTGAAGGATATTTTGATGTGTGAATTTTTGTGGTCGCTATTAGCCAATCAGATTACAGCAAGCTTTTGACAGGCTAAACAATCACCAATCAGGACGATACTTATATTGTACATGTATATGAGGGCCTTCTATCATCCATTAAAATATGGCGTTGATTGGCCTCTAGGGGGCGCTATAGCAGAAAATCAGTTATATCTAAAGGTACAAGTGGCCTAGGCTTGTTATTCTTTTTGAGTTTTATGCTTTGCTGTAACCTTTACAACTTTGTAATTACAAGTCTTTACCAAAAATGTAATGTTTTGCATCAGTGGCCAGTAGAGTAAAAATTGCACTTTTTGAACTAGTCCCTGGATATTCAACCAATTAAATCAACTTTGGTCTTTTCACAATCTTGAGACCGTGTAGGTAAATAATTATCAAAAAAATGTTAGAATTTTAACTTTTTATGGCCCCAACACCTTGATCAAACATGTACGTGAAAGCCTTTTCAGAGTTATTTGGCCAAAACTCTGTCAAAGTTTAAAACATGCCAAAACTGTTGAAGCTACTAATTAACAATGACATTTGAAGCACATGTGCCATGTATGAGCCAAATAAGTCTTCAGTAGGCTCTACAGTGAAAAAATAACTATTTTCAATTTATTCCATTTATCGCTATTTTCCAACCTAAATGGACAGAAGACATGAACCTTTCACCCTATCAACACACAAATTTATACACATATATAGACTGATAATCTGATCTTGATTGCAAATTTTCAGCCAAATCGGACATGTTTTGCCTCTACAACGGCTGGAAAACTACAGCGATTTTGTAGGCCTCAAGCCTGTATTATCGCTTTTTTCAAATCTAAATTGACAGAAGTCAGGAACCTTTGACCCTATTGACACAGAAATTGACATACATATATAGACTGATATTGTGATCATGATTGCAAATTTTGAGCCAAATCAGATATTTTTTGCCTCTAATATGGCCAAAGAGCAACAGCCATTTTGTAGGCCATAAGCCTGTATTATCACTTTTTTCAAACCTAAATGGTCAGAAGTAAGGAACATTTGACCCTATCAACACACAAATTTACATACATGTATATACAGACCAGTTGATCATGAGTACCAATTTGGAGCCCAATCAGACTTTTCTTCTCTTTTTAATAAATAGAAACACACTGATAGGGAATGTTCTGTCTTATTTATAGAGTGATAGATTTCCAGCAGGTTATATGTGGTCTCTTGCTGCGCTCTGGTGGTCATTTGGTGAAACAGCTACAGGTGAATTATTCTAAATTAAAGCTCTGCTGAACTTATTTAATATTGCTTGTCTTGCTTAATTGAACATATTTATCCTTCTTGTTCATGCTGGTCAGCCGCCTGGGTCATTCTTGTTTATGCTCCACCCACTTAATTTTTTTTTAAATTTGCATAATATGCAAAACCTACTTTTGAAATCTTGTCCTTGGATCCTTGACCAATCATGACATGTTTGGTGTCAAACAGTTCAGCAGAGCTTACTCCTCAATAATTATTAAAAAAATATTTACATTTATAAACAATATGGCCGCCATATGCAAATGAGTTCTACCATGGTGCAGTAAAATGTCTTTAACACTTATAACTTTTGAATGCTTAACCTGACACTAATACCACTTCAGTCCTTTGATCATTACATGATTCTCAGATACTCTGTCAGTTTAAGTAGACATACACCCCCCCAGGGGGCGGGGCCAATGCTCGATAGCTGTTTCTCTAGAACCATACAAGCTATCAAGGTCATCCTAGCCAATTATCATCTATGGCCCATGCACTAATGTACACCAAATGAAAATTTGATATGGACACTTTTGTGGTCACTATTAGCCAATCACATTCCAGCAAGCTTTTAACAGGTGGAATGTTAATCAGGTCAAAACTTATATACTATATACGGGTTATTTATATGCCCTTTTTATGCCTTGTGTTTTTTCAATTTAAGAACTGAATTTGTTTCACCAAATGCCCACTAGAGTGCAGTAAGACACCACATAAAACCTGATGAACACTACAGCTCAATTTATCAATGCTTTTCCACTAGTTTACTCACACTACTCATCTAGCATTGCCATTATGGTCTTTATGGTCACGCTGGTCACCCAGCTTGGTTATGCTGGCCATCCAGCTTGGTCATGCTGGCCATTCACATTGGTCATTATGGTCCTGCTGGTCATTCAGCTTTGTCCTCATAGTAATGGTGGTCTTCCAGCTTGGTCATACTGGCCAACCACCTTTGCCATGCTGGTCATCCAGTTTGGTCATTATGGTCTTCCAGCTTGGTCAATATGGTCAACAAGTTTGTCATCCAGATTAGTCATGCTGGTAATCTAGCTTGGTCTTCACGGTCATGCTGGTCATCCTCATCCAGTTTGGCGATGCCAGTCAACCGGCAACATGTTTTAAGCCTAACTGGCCTCCAGGGGTCTCTTTGCCTGTAACGCTCGAACCCCGTAAATCGCCGCTTGCGGCTATATTTATTATTATTATTATTAGGGGTTCGAGCACGTAGTGCTAGAAACCCTATTGTAATTGTTCTGATTATTATTATTATTATTATTATTCTTATTCTTTTTCTGCCATAGAAGTGATCGGGCAGAAGAAACCGTAAGGCCTACAGGGCTGAGACTTGGTCATATGGTAGTACTTCTCACCGCTACTCAGATTCAAAAGATGAGCCAAATCGGCCTCAAGGGGGCGCTATGGCGAAGGTCAACGCGTTAGGCCTCGTAACTGCCACGCCCTGATAGCTAGAGCAAAAATTCTTGCATTATATGATTCCTTGGTTAATGGCAAATCAAAAAGGTCAATAGAACCACTAAGCTCCGCCCACTTAGATTTTTTGCTATTTAGCATAATATGCAAAACCTACTTTTGAGAACTTGTCCTAGGGTCATTGACCAATCCTGTCATATTTGGTGTCAAACAACTCAGCAGAGGCCCATCCTCAATAATTATCAAAAAAATTGTGAAATTTGTAAACAATATGGCCGCCATATGCAAATTAATCTTACAGTGGCACACCCAAATTTACTCTAACAGCTGTAACTTTTGAATGCTTAAACGTACACTAATGCCACTTTAGACCTTTGATGGCAACATGATTCTGAGGTAGCCCGTCAATCTGTGTAGACATACGCCTCCAGGGGGCGGAGCCAAAGCTAAAAATCTGTTTCTCAGAAACCGTACAAGCTATGAAGCTCTCCTTTGGCATGTATCATCTATGGCCTATGTCCTAATGTTGTACAGAAGGAAAATTTGATATGCAAATTTTTGCGATCGTTATTAGCCAATCAGATTCCAGCAAGCTTTTGACATGCTAAACAATGACCAATCAGGACGATACTTATACCCTACATGTATCTCAGGGCCTTCTATCATCCATTAAAATATGGCGTTGATTGGCCTCAAGGGGGCGCTATAGCAGAAAATCAGTTATATCTAAAGGTACAAGTGGCCTAGGCTTGTTATTCTTTTTTAGTTGTATACTTTGCTGTAGCCTTTACAACTTTGTAATTACATATATTTACCAAAAATGGAAAGATTTTCATCAGTGGCCAAAAGAGTAAAAATTGCTCTTTTCGAACTTGTCTTTAAGTCCTTAATCAATCAAAATAACTTTGGTCTTGATCCAATCTTGAGACCCTGTAGGTAAATAATTATCAAAAAAATCTTGACATTTTAACTATTTGAGGCCCATAAACCTTGATCAAACATGTACGTGAAAGCCTTTTCAGAGTTATTTGGCCAAAACTCTGTCAAAGTTTAAAACATGCCAAAACTGTTGAAGCTACTAATTAACAATGACATTTGAAGCACATTTGCCAAGTATGAGCCAAATAAGTCTTCAGTAGGCTCTACAGTGAAAAAATAACTATTTTCAATTTATTCTATTTATCGCTATTTTCCAACCTAAATGGACAGAAGACAGGAACCTTTCACCCTATCAACACACAAATTTATACACATATATAGACTGATAATCTGATCTTGATTGCAAATTTTCAGCCAAATCGGACATGTTTTCCCTCTACAACGGCTGGAAAACTACAGCGATTTTGTAGGCCTCAAGCCTGTATTATCGCTTTTTTCAAACCTAAATGGACATTAGTCAGGAACCTTTCACCCTATCGACACAGAAATTGACATACATATATAGACTGATATTGTGATCTTGATTGCAAAGTTTGAGCCAAAACAGATATTTTTTGCCTCTAATATGGCCAAAGAGCAACAGCCATTTTGTAGGCCATAAGCCTGTATTATCGCTTTTTTCAAACCTAAATGGACAGAAGTCAGGAACCTTTGACCCTATCAACACACAAATTTACACACATATATATGCAGACCACTTGATCATGAGTACCAATTTGGAGCCCAATCGGACTTTTCTTCTCTTTTTAATAAATAGAAACACACTGATGGGGAATGTTCTGTCTTACTTATAGAGTGATAGATTTCCAGCAGGTTATATGTGGTCTCTTGCTGCGCTCTGGTGGTCATTTGGTGAAACAGCTACATTTGAATTATTCTAAATTAAAGCTCTGCTGAACTTATTTAATCATTTTTGTCTTGCTTAATTGAACATATTTATCCTTCTTGGTCATGCTAGTCAGCCACCTGGGTCATTCTTATTTATGCTCCACCCACTTAATTTTTTTTTAATTTGCATAATATGCAAAACCTACTTTTGAGATCTTGTCTTTGCCTCCTTGACCAATCATGACATGTTTGGTGTCAAACAGTTCAGCAGAGCTTACTCCTCAATAATTATAAAAAAAAATCTTTACATTTATAAACAATATGGCCGCCATATGCAAATTAGTTTTACCATGGTGCAGTAAAATGTCTTTAACACTTATAACTTTTGAATGCTTAACCTGACACTAATACCACTTCAGTCCTTTGATCATTACATGATTCTCAGATACCCTGTGAGTTTAAGTAGACATACACCCCCCCAGGGGGCTGGGCCAATGCTCGATAGCTGTTTCTCTAGAACCATACAAGCTATCAAGGTCATCCTAGCCAATTATCATCTATGGCCCATGCACTAATGGTACACCAAATGAAAATTTGATATGGACACTTTTGTGGTCACTATTAGCCAATCACATTCCAGCAAGCTTTTAACAGGCGGAATGTTAATCAGGTCAAAACTTATATACTATATACGGGTTATTTATATGCCCTTTTTATGCCTTGTGTTTTTTCAATTTAAGAACTGAATTTGTTTCACCAAATGCCCACTAGAGTGCAGTAAGACACCACATAAAACCTGATGAACACTACAGCTCAATTTATCAATGCTTTTCAACTAGTTTACTCACACCACTCATCTAGCATTGCCATTATGGTCTTTATGGTCACGCTGGTCACCCAGCTTGGTCATGCTGGCCATTCACATTGGTCATTATGGTCCTGCTGGTCATTCAGCTTTGTCCTCATAGTAATGGTGGTCTTCCAGCTTGGTCATACTGGCCAACCACCTTTGCCATGCTGGTCATCCAGTTTGGTCATTATGGTCTTCCAGCTTGGTCAATATGGTCAACAAGTTTGTCATCCAGATTAGTCATGCTGGTAATCTAGCTTGGTCTTCACGGTCATGCTGGTCATCCTCATCCAGTTTGGCGATGCCGGTCAACCAGCAACATGTTTTAAGCCTAACTGGCCTCCAGGGGTCTCTTTGCCTGTAACGCTCGAACCCCGTAAATCGCCGCTTGCGGCTATATTTATTAGGGGTTCGAGCACGTAGTGCTAGAAACCCTATTGTAATTGTTCTGATTATTAGGGGTTCGAGCACGTAGTGCTAGAAACCCTATTGTAATTGTTCTGATTATTAGGGGTTCGAGCACGTAGTGCTAGAAACCCTATTGTAATTGTTCTGATTATTATTATTATTATTATTATTATTATTATTCTTATTCTTTTTCTGCCATAGAAGTGATTGGGCAGAAGAAACCGTAAGGCCTACAGGGCTGAGACTTGGTCATATGGTAGTACTTCTCACCGCTACTCGGATTCAAAAGATGAGCCCGATCGGCCTCAAGGGGGCGCTATGGCGAAGGTCAACGCGTTTGGCCTCGTAACTCCCACGCCCTGATAGCTAGAGCAAAAATTCTTGCATTATATGATTCCTTGGTTAATGGCAAATCAAAAAGGTCAATAGAACCACTAAGCTCCGCCCACTTAGATTTTTTGCTATTTAGCATAATATGCAAAACCTACTTTTGAGAACTTGTCCTAGGGTCATTGACCAATGCTGTCATATTTGGTGTCAAACAACTCAGCAGAGTCCCAAACTCAATAATTATCGAAAAAATTGTGAAATTTGTAAACAATATGGCCGCCATATGCAAATTAATCTTACTGTGGCACACCCAAATTTACTCTAACAGCTGTAACTTTTGAATGCTTAAACCTACACTAATGCCACTTTACAACTTTGATGCCACCATGATTCTGAGGTAGCCCGTCAATCTGTGTAGACATACGCCCCCAGGGGGCGGAGCCAAAGCTAAAAATCTGTTTCTCAGGAACCGTACAAGCTATGAAGCTCTCCTTTGACATGTATCATCTATGGCCTATGTCCTAATGTTTTCCAGAAGGAAAATTTGATATGCAAATTTTTGCGATCGTTATTAGCCAATCAGATTCCAGCAAGCTTTTGACATGCTAAACAATGACCAATCAGGACGATACTTATACCCTACATGTATCTCAGTGCCTTCTATCATCCATTAAAATATGGCGTTGATTGGCCTCAAGGGGGCGCTATAGCAGAAAATCAGTTATATCTAAAGGTACAAGTGGCCTAGGCTTGTTATTCTTTTTTGGTTGTATACTTTGCTGTACCCTTTACAACTTTGTAATTACATATGTTTACCAAAAATGCAAAGATTTTCATCAGTGGCCAAAAGAGTAAAAATTGCTCTTTTCGAACTTGTCTTTAAGTCCTTAATCAATCAAAACAAATTTGGTCTTGATGCAATCTTGAGACCCTGTAGGTAAATAATTATCAAAAAAATCTTGACATTTTAACTATTTGAGGCCCATAAACCTTGATCAAACATGTACGTGAAAGCCTTTTCAGAGTTATTTGGCCAAAACTCTGTCAAAGTTTAAAACATGCCAAAACTGTTGAAGCTACTAATTAACAATGACATTTGAAGTACATGTGCCAAGTATGAGCCAAATAAGTCTTCAGTAGGCTCTACAGTGAAAAAATAACTATTTTCAATTTATTCTATTTATCGCTATTTTCCAACCTAAATGGACAGAAGACAGGAACCTTTCACCCTATCAACACACAAATTTGTACACATATATAGACTGATAATCAGATCTTGATTGCAAATTTTCAGCCAAATCGGACATGTTTTGTCTCTACAACGGCTGGAAAACTACAGCGATTTTGTAGGCCTCAAGCCTGTATTATCGCTTTTTTCAAATCTAAATGGACAGAAGTCAGGAACCTTTGACCCTATTGACACAGAAATTGACACACATATATAGACTGATATTGTGATCCTGATTGCAAATTCTGAGCCAAATCAGATATTTTTTGCCTCTAATATGGCCAAAGAGCAACAGCCATTTTGTAGGCCATAAGCCTGTATTATCGCTTTTTTCAAGCCTAAATGGACAGAAGTCAGGAACCTTTGACCCTATCAACACACAAATTTACACACATATATATACAGACATCTTGATCATGAGTACCAATTTTGAGCCCAATCGGACTTTTCCTCTCTTTGTAATAAATAGAAACACACTGATAGGGAATGTTCTGTCTTACTTATAGAGTGATAGATTTCCAGCAGGTTATATGTGGTCTCTTGCTGCGCTCTGGTGGTCATTTGGTGAAACAGCTACAGGTGAATTATTCTAAATTAAAGCTCTGCTGAACTTATTCAATCTTGCTTGTCTTGCTTAATTGAACATATTTATCCTTCTTGTTCATGCTGGTCAGCCGCCTGGGTCATTCTTGTTTATGTTCCACCCACTTAATTTTTTTTAAAATTAGCATAATATGCAAAACCTACTTTTGAGATCTTGTCCTTGGATCCTTGACCAATCATGACATGTTTGGTATCAAACAGTTCAGCAGAGCTTACTCCTCAATAATTATTAAAAAAATCTTTACATTTATAAACAATATGGCCGCCATATGCAAATGAGTTCTACCATGGTGCAGTAAAATCTCTTTAACACTTATAACTTTTGAATGCTTAACCTGACACTAATACCACTTCAGTCCTTTGATCATTACATGATTCTCAGATACCCTGTCAGTTTAAGTAGACATACACCCCCCCAGGGGGCGGGGCCAATGCTCGATAGCTGTTTCTCTAGAACCATACAAGCTATCAAGGTCGTCCTTGCCAATTATCATCTATGGCCCATGCACTAATGGTACACCAAATGAAAATTTGATATGGACACTTTTGTGGTCACTATTAGCCAATCACATTCCAGCAAGCTTTTAACAGGCAGAATGTTAATCAGGTCAAAACTTATATACTATATACGGGTTATTTATATGCCCTTTTTATGCCTTGTGTTTTTTCAATTTAAGAACTGAATTTGTTTCACCAAATGCCCACTAGAGTGCAGTAAGAGACCACATAAAACCTGATGAACACTACAGCTCAATTTATCAATGCTTTTCAACTAGTTTACTCACACCACTCATCTAGCATTGCCATTATGGTCTTTATGGTCACGCTGGTCACCCAGCTTGGTTATGCTGGCCATCCAGCTTGGTCATGCTGGCCATTCACATTGGTCATTATGGTCCTGCTGGTCATTCAGCTTTGTCCTCATAGTAATGGTGGTCTTCCAGCTTGGTCATTCTGGCCAACCACCTTTGCCATGCTGATCATCCAGTTTGGTCATTATGGTCTTCCAGCTTGGTCAATATGGTCAACAAGTTTGTCATCCAGATTAGTCATGCTGGTAATCTAGCTTGGTCTTCACGGTCATGCTGGTCATCCTCATCCAGTTTGGCGATGCCGGTCAACCGGCAACATGTTTTAAGCCTAACTGGCCTCCAGGGGTCTCTTTGCCTGTAACGCTCGAACCCCGTAAATCGCCGCTTGCGGCTATATTTAGGGGTTCGAGCACGTAGTGCTAGAAACCCTATTGTAATTGTTCTGATTATTATTATTATTATTATTATTATTATTATTATTATAGTTCTTATTCTTTTTCTGCCATAGAAGTGATTGGGCAGAAGAAACCGTAAGGCCTACAGGGCTGAGACTTGGTCATATGGTAGTACTTCTCACCGCTACTCAGATTCAAAAGATGAGCCCGATCGGCCTCAAGGGGGCGCTATGGCGAAGGTCAACGCGTTTGGCCTCGTAACTCCTACACCCTGATAGCTAGAGCAAAAATTCTTGCATTATATGATTCCTTGGTTAATGGCAAATCAAAAAGGTCAATAGAACCACTAAGCTCCGCCCACTTAGATTTTTTGCTATTTAGCATAATATGCAAAACATACTTTTGAGAACTTGTCCTAGGGTCATTGACCAATCCTGTCATATTTGGTGTCAAACAACTCAGCAGAGTCCCAACCTCAATAATTATCAAAAAAACTGTGAAATTTGCAAACAGTATGGCCGCCATATGCAAATTAATCTTACCGTGGCACACCCAAATTTACTCTAACAGCTGTAACTTTTGAATGCTTAAACCTACACTAATGCCACTTTAAACCTATGATGCCAACATGATTCTGAGGTAGCCCGTCAATCTGTGTAGACATATGCCCCCAGGGGGCGGAGCCAAAGCTAAAAATCTGTTTCTCAGGAACCATACAAGCTACGAAGCTCTCCTTTGGCATGTATCATCTATGGCCTATGTCCTAATGTTTTACAGAAGGAAAATTTGATATGCAAATTTTTGCGATCACTATTAGCCAATCAGTTTCCAGCCAGCTTTTGACAGGCTAAACAATGACCAATCAGGACGATACTTATACCCTACATGTATATGAGGGCCTTCTATCATCCATTAAAATATGGCGTTCATTGGCCTCAAGGGGGCGCTATAGCAGAAAATCAGTTATATCTAAAGGTACATGTGGCCTAGGCTTGTAGTTCTTTTTTAGTTGTATACTTTGCTGTAGCCTTTACAACTTCCTAATTGCATGTGTTTACCAAAAATGCAAAGATTTTCTTCAGTGGCCAAAAGAGTAAAAATTGCTCTTTTCGAACTTGTCTTTAAGTCCTTAATCAATCAAAAGAATTTTGGTCTTGATGCAATCTTGAGACCCTGTAGGTAAATAATTATCAAAAAAATCTTGACATTTTAACTATTTGAGGCCCATAAACCTTGATCAAACATGTACGTGAAAGCCTTTTCAGAGTTATTTGGCCAAAACTCTGTCAAAGTTTAAAACATGCCAAAACTGTTGAAGCTACTAATTAACAATGACATTTGAAGTACATGTGCCAAGTATGAGCCAAATAAGTCTTCAGTAGGCTCTACAGTGAAAAAATAACTATTTTCAATTTATTCTATTTATCGCTATTTTCCAACCTAAATGGACAGAAGACAGGAACCTTTCAGCCTATCAACACACAAATTTATACACATATATAGACTGATAATCTGATCTTGATTGCAAATTTTCAGCCAAATCGGACATGTTTTGCCTCTACAACGGCTGGAAAACTACAGCGATTTTGTAGGCCTCAAGCCTGTATTATCGCTTTTTTCAAACCTTAATGGACAGAAGTCAGGAACCTTTGACCCTATTGACACAGAAATTGACATACATATATAGACTGATATTGTGATCTTGATTGCAAATTTTGAGCCAAATCAGATATTTTTTGCCTCTAATATGGCCAAAGAGCAACAGCCATGTTGTAGGCCATAAGCCTGTATTATCGCTTTTGTCAAGCCTAAATGGACAGAAGTCAGGAACCTTTGACCCTATCAACACACAAATTTACACACATATATATACAGACCACTTGATCATGAGAACCAATTTGGAGCCCAATCGGACTTTTCCTCTCTTTGTAATAAATAGAAACACACTGATAGGGAATGTTCTGTCTTACTTATAGAGTGATAGATTTCCAGCAGGTTATATGTGGTCTTTTGCTGCGCTCTGGTGGTCATTTGGTGAAATAGCTACAGGTGAATTATTCTAAATTAAAGCTCTGCTGAACTTATTCAATCTTGCTTGTCTTGCTTAATTGAACATATTTATCCTTCTTGGTCATGCTACTCAGCCACCTGGGTCATTCTTGTTTATGTTCCACACACTTAATTTTTTTTTTATTTGCATAATATGCAAAACTTACTTTTGAGATCTTGTCCTTGGATCCTTGACCAATCATGACATGTTTGGTGTCAAACATTTCAGCAGAGCTTACTCCTCAATAATCATTAAAAAAATCTTTACATTTATAAACAATATGGCCGCCATATGCAAATGAGTTCTACCATGGTGCAGTAAAATGTCTTTAACACTTATAACTTTTGAATGCTTAACCTAACACTAATACCACTTCAGTCCTTTGATCATTACATGATTCTCAGATACCCTGTCAGTTTAAGTAGACATACACCCAGGGGGCGGAGCCAATGCTCGATAGCTGTTTCTCTAGAACCATACAAGCTATCAAGGTCATCCTAGCCAATTATCATCTATGGCCCATGCACTAATGGTACACCAAATGAAAATTTGATATGGACACTTTTGTGGTCACTATTAGCCAATCACATTCCAGCAAGCTTTTAACAGGCGGAATGTTAATCAGGTCAAAACTTATATACTATATACGGGTTATTTATATGCCCTTTTTATGCCTTGTGTTTTTTCAATTTAAGAACTGAATTTGTTTCACCAAATGCGCACTAGAGTGCAGTAAGACACCACATAAAACCTGATGAACACTACAGCTCAATTTATCAATGCTTTTCAACTAGTTTACTCACACCACTCATCTAGCATTGCCATTATGGTCACGCTGGTCACCCAGCTTGGTTATGCTGGCCATCCAGCTTGGTCATGCTGGCCATTCACATTGGTCATTATGGTCCTGCTGGTCATTCAGCTTTGTCCTCATAGTAATGGTGGTCTTCCAGCTTGGTCATACTGGCCAACCACCTTTGCCATGCTGGTCATCCAGTTTGGTGATGCCGGTCAACCAGCAACATGTTTTAAGCCTAACTGGCCTCCAGGGGTCTCTTTGCCTGTAACGCTCGAACCCCGTAAATCGCCGCTTGCGGCTATATTTATTATTATTATAGTTCTTATTCTTTTTCTGCCATAGAAGTGATTGGGCAGAAGAAACCGTAAGGCCTACAGGGCTGAGACTTGGTCATATGGTAGTACTTCTCACCGCTACTCAGATTCAAAAGATGAGCCCGATCGGCCTCAAGGGGGCGCTATGGCGAAGGTCAACGCGTTTGGCCTCGTAACTCCCACGCCCTGATAGCTAGAGCAAAAATTCTTGCATTATATGATTCCTTGGTTAATGGCAAATCAAAACGGTCAGTAGAACCACTAAGCTCCGCCCACTTAGATTTTTTGCTATTTAGCATAAAATGCAAAACCTACTTTTGCGAACTAGTCTGTGGATTTTTGACCAATCCTGACAAGTTTGGTGTCAAACAACTCAGCAGAGTCCCAACCTCAATAATTATCGAAAAAATCTTGAAACTTGTAAACAATATGGCCGCCATATTTAAATTAATCTTACCGTGGCACACCAAAATTCACTCTAACAGCTGTAACTTTTGAATGCTTAAACTGACACTAATGCCGCTTTAGACCTTTGGTAATAACATGATTCTGAGGTAGCCTGTCAATCTGTGTAGACGTACGCCCCCAGGGGGCGGAGCCAAAGCTAAAAATCTGTTTCTCAGGAACCGTACAAGCTATCAAGCTCTCGTTTGGCATGTATCCTCTGTGGCCTATGTCCTAATGGTCTACCGAAGGATATTTTGATGTGTGAATTTTTGTGGTCGCTATTAGCCAATCAGATTACAGCAAGCTTTTGACAGGCTAAACAATCACCAATCAGGACGATACTTATATTGTACATGTATATGAGGGCCTTTTATCATCCATTAAAATATGGCGTTGATTGGCCTCTAGGGGGCGCTATAGCAGAAAATCAGTTATATCTAAAGGTACAAGTGACCTAGGCTTGTTATTCTTTTTGAGTTGTATGCTTTGCTGTAACCTTTACAACTTTGTAATTACATGTCTTTACCAAAAATGTACTGTTTTGCATCAGTGGCCAGTAGAGTAAAAATTGCACTTTTCGAACTAGTCCCTGGATATTCAACCAATTAAATCAACTTTGGTCTTTTCACAATCTTGAGACCGTGTAGGTAAATAATTATCAAAAAAATGTTGGAATTTTAACTTTTTATGGCCCCAACACCTTGATCAAACATGTACGTGAAAGCCTTTTCAGAGTTATTTGGCCAAAACTCTGTCAAAGTTTAAAACATGCCAAAACTGTTGAAGCTACTAATTAACAATGACATTTGAAGTACATGTGCCAATTATGAGCCAAATAAGTCTTCAGTAGGCTCTACAGTGAAAAAATAACTATTTTCAATTTATTCTATTTATCGCTTTTTTCCAACCTAAATGGACAGAAGACAGGAACCTTTCACCCTATCAACACACAAATTTATACACATATATAGACTGATAATCTGATCTTGATTGCAAATTTTAAGCCAAATCGGACATGTTTTGCCTCTACAACGGCTGGAAAACTACAGCGATTTTGTAGGCCTCAAGCCTGTATTATCGCTTTTTTCAAATCTAAATGGACAGAAGACAGGAACCTTTGACCCTATTGACACAGAAATTGACATACATATATAGATTGATATTGTGATCTTGATTGCAAATTTTGAGCCAAATCAGATATTTTTTTGCCTCTAATATGGCCAAAGAGCAACAGCCATTTTGTAGGCCATAAGCCTGTATTATCACTTTTTTCAAACCTAAATGGTCAGAAGTCAGGAACCTTTGACCCTATCAACACACAAATTTACATTCATGTATATACAGACCACTTGATCATGAGTACCAATTTGGAGCCCAATCGGACGTTTCTTCTCTTTTTGATAAATAGAAACACACTGATAGGGAATGTTCTGTCTTTCTGATAGAGTGATAGATTTCCAGCAGGTTATATGTGGTCTCTTGCTGCGCTCTGGTGGTCATTTGGTGAAACAGCTACAGGTGAATTATTCTAAATTAAAGCTCTGCTGAACTTATTCAAACTTGCTTGTCTTGCTTAATTGAACATATTTATCCTTCTTGTTCATGCTGGTCAGCCGCCTGGGTCATTCTTGTTTATGCTCCACCCACTTAATTTTTTTTTAAATTTGCATAATATGCAAAACCTACTTTTGAGATCTTGTCCTTGGATCCTTGACCAATCATGACATGTTTGGTGTCAAACAGTTCAGCAGAGCTTACTCCTCAATAATTATTAAAAAAATCTTTACATTTATAAACAATATGGCCGCCATATGCAAATGAGTTCTACCATGGTGCAGTAAAATGTCTTTAACACTTATAACTTTTGAATGCTTAACCTGACACTAATACCACTTCAGTCCTTTGATCATTACATGATTCTCAGATACCCTGTCAGTTTAAGTAGACATACACCCCCCCAGGGGGCGGGGCCAATGCTCGATAGCTGTTTCTCTAGAACCATACAAGCTATCAAGGTCATCCTAGCCAATTATCATCTATGGCCCATGCACTAATGGTACACCAAATGAAAATTTGATATGGACACTTTTGTGGTCACTATTAGCCAATCACATTCCAGTGAACTTTTAACAGGCGGAATGTTAATCAGGTCAAAACTTATATACTATATACGGGTTATTTATATGCCCTTTTTATGCCTTGTGTTTTTTCAATTTAAGAACTGAATTTGTTTCACCAAATGCCCACTAGAGTGCAGTAAGACACCACATAAAACCTGATGAACACTACAGCTCAATTTACCAATGCTTTTCAACTAGTTTACTCACACCACTCATCTAGCATTGTCATTATGGTCTTTATGGTCACGCTGGTTACCGAGCTTGGTTATCCAGTTTGGTGATGACGGTCAACCAGCAACAGGTTTTAAACCTAATTGGCCTCCAGGGGCCTCTTTGCCTGTGACGCTCGAACCCCGTAAATCGCCGCTTGCGGCTATATTTATTAGGGGTTCGAGCACGTAGTGCTAGAAACCCTATTGTAATTGTTCTGATTATTATTATTATTATTATTATTATTATTCTTATTCTTTTTCTGCCATAGAAGTGATCGGGCAGAAGAAACCGTAAGGCCTACAGGGCTGAGACTTGGTCATATGGTAGTACTTCTCACCGCTACTCAGATTCAAAAGATGAGCCCGATCGGCCTCAAGGGGGCGCTATGGTGAAGGTCAACGCGTTTGGCCCCGTAACTCCTACGCCCTGATAGCTAGAGCAAAAATTCTTGCATTATATGATTCCTTGGTTAATGGCAAATCAAAAAGGTCAATAGAACCACTAAGCTCCGCCCACTTAGATTTTTTGCTATTTAGCATAATATGCAAAACCTACTTTTGAGAACTTGTCCTAGGGTCATTGACCAATCCTGTCATTTTTGGTGTCAAACAACTCAGCAGAGTCCCAACCTCAATAATTATCAAAAAAATTGTGAAATTTGTAAACAATATGGCCGCCATATGCAAATTAATCTTACCGTGGCACACCCAAATTTACTCTAACAGCTGTAACTTTTGAATGCTTAAACCTACACTAATGCCACTTTAGACCGTTGATGCCAACATGATTCTGAGGTAGCCCGTCAATCTGTGTAGACATACGCCCCCAGGGGGCGGAGCCAAAGCTAAAAATCTGTTTCTCAGGAACCGTACAAGCTATGAAGCTCTCCTTTGGCATGTATCATCTATGGCCTATGTCCTAATGTTTTACAGAAGGAAAATTTGATATGCAAATTTTTGCGATCGTTATTAGCCAATTAGTTTCCAGCAAGCTTTTGACATGCTAAACAATGACCAATCAGGACGATACTTATACCCTACATGTATCTCAGGGCCTTCTATCATCCATTAAAATATGGCGTTGATTGGCCTCAAGGGGGCGCTATAGCAGAAAATCAGTTATATCTAAAGGTACAAGTGGCCTAGGCTTGTTATTCTTTTTTAGTTGTATACTTTGCTGTAGCCTTTACAACTTTGTAATTACATGTGTTTACCAAAAATGCAAAGATTTTCATCAGTGGCCAAAAGAGTAAAAATTGCTCTTTTCGAACTTGTCTTTAAGTCCTTAATCAATCAAAATAACTTTGGTCTTGATGCAATCTTGAGACCATGTAGGTAAATAATTATCAAAAAAATCTTGACAATTTAACTATTTGAGGCCCATAAACCTTGATCAAACATGTACGTGAAAGCCTTTTCAGAGTTATTTGGCCAAAACTCTGTCAAAGTTTTAAACATGCCAAAACTGTTGAAGCTACTAATTAACAATGACATTTGAAGCACATTTGCCAAGTATGAGCCAAATAAGTCTTCAGTAGGCTCTACAGTGAAAAAATAACTATTTTCAATTTATTCTATTTATCGCTATTTTCCAACCTAAATGGACAGAAGACAGGAACCTTTCACCCTATCAACACACAAATTTATACACATATATAGACTGATAATCTGATCTTGATTGCAAATTTTCAGCCAAATCGGACATGTTTTGCCTCTACAACGGCTGGAAAACTACAGCGATTTTGTAGGCCTCAAGCCTGTATTATCGCTTTTTTCAAACCTAAATGGACAGAAGTCAGGAACCTTTGACCCTATCGACACAGAAATTGACATACATATATAGACTGATATTGTGATCCTGATTGCAAATTTTGAGCCAAATCAGATATTTTTTGCCTCTAATATGGCCAAAGAGCAACAGCCATTTTGTAGGCCATAAGCCTGTATTATCGCTTTTTTCAAACCTAAATGGTCAGAAGTCAGGAACCTTTGACCCTATCAACACACAAATTTACATACATGTATATACAGACCACTTGATCATGAATACCAATTTGGAGCCCAATCGGACTTTTCTTCTCTTTTTAATAAATAGAAACACACTGATAGGGAATGTTCTGTCTTACTTATAGAGTGATAGATTTCCAGCAGGTTATATGTGGTCTCTTGCTGCGCTCTGGTGGTCATTTGGTGAAACAGCTACATTTGAATTATTCTAAATTAAAGCTCTGCTGAACTTATTTAATCTTTTTTGTCTTGCTTAATTGAACATATTTATCCTTCTTGGTCATGCTAGTCAGCCACCTGGGTCATTCTTATTTATGCTCCACCCACTTAATTTTTTTTTAATTTGCATAATATGCAAAACCTACTTTTGAGATCTTGTCTTTGCCTCCTTGACCAATCATGACATGTTTGGTGTCAAACAGTTCAGCAGAGCTTACTCCTCAATAATTATTAAAAAAAAATCTTTACATTTATAAACAATATGGCCGCCATATGCAAATTAGTTTTACCATGGTGCAGTAAAATGTCTTCTAACACTTATAACTTTTGAATGCTTAACCTGACATTAATACCACTTCAGTCCTTTGATCATTACATGATTCTCAGATACCCTGTCAGTTCAAGTAGACATACACCCCCAGGGGGCAGAGCCAATGCTCAATAGCTGTTTCTCTACAACCATACAAGCTATCAAGGTCATCCTTGCCAATTATCATCTATGGCCCATGCACTAATGGTACACCAAATGAAAATTTGATATGGACACTTTTGTGGTCACTATTAGCCAATCACATTCCAGCAAGCTTTTGACAGGCAGAATGTTTATCAGGTCAAAACTTATACACTATATATGGGTTATTTATATGCCCTTTTTATGCCTTGTGTTTTTTGAATTTAAGAACTGAAGTTGTTTCACCAAATGCCCACTAGAGTGCAGCAAGACACCACATAAAACCTGATGAACACTACAGCTCAATTTATCAATGCTTTTCAACTAGTTTACTCACACCACTCATCTAGCATTGTCATTTTGGTCTTTATGGTCACGCTGGTTACCCAGCTTGATTATCCAGTTTGGTGATGACGGTCAACCAGCAACAGGTTTTAAGCCTAACTGGCCTCCAGGGGCCTCTTTGCCTGTGACGCTCGAACCCCGTAAATCGCCGCTTGCGGCTATATTTATTATTATTATTATTCTTATTCTTTTTCTGCCATAGAAGTGATTGGGCAGAAGAAACCGTAAGGCCTACAGGGCTGAGACTTGGTCATATGGTAGTACTTCTCACCGCTACTCAGATTCAAAAGATGAGCCCGATCGGCCTCAAGGGGGCGCTATGGCGAAGGTCAACGCGTTTGGCCTCGTAACTCCTACGCCCTGATAGCTAGAGCAAAAATTCTTGCATTATATGATTCCTTGGTTAATGGCAAATCAAAAAGGTCAATAGAACCACTAAGCTCCGCCCACTTAGATTTTTTGCTATTTAGCATAATATGAAAAACCTACTTTTGAGAACTTGTCCTAGGGTCATTGACCAATCCTGTCATATTTGGTGTCAAACAACTCAGCAGAGTCCCAACCTCAATAATTATCAAAAAAATTGTGAAATTTGTAAACAATATGGCCGTCATATGCAAATTAATCTTACCGTGGCACACCCAAATTTACTCTAACAGCTGTAACTTTTGAATGCTTAAACCTACACTAATGCCACTTTAGACCTTTGATGCCAACATGATTCTGAGGTAGCCCGTCAATCTGAGTAGACATACGCCCCCAGGGGGCGGAGCCAAAGCTAAAAATCTGTTTCTCAGGAACCGTACAAGCTATGAAGCTCTCCTTTGGCATGTATCATCTATGACCTATGTCCTAATGTTTTACAGAAGGAAAATTTGATATGCAAATTTTTGCGATCGTTATTAGCCAATCAGATTCCAGCAAGCTTTTGACATGCTAAACAATGACCAATCAGGACGATACTTATACCCTACATGTATCTCAGGGCCTTCTATCATCCATTAAAATATGGCGTTGATTGGCCTCAAGGGGGCGCTATGGCAGAAAATCAGTTATATCTAAAGGTACAAGTGGCCTAGGCTTGTTATTCTTTTTTAGTTGTATACTTTGCTGTAGCATTTACAACTTTGTAATTACATGTATTTACCAAAAATGCAAAGATTTTCATCAGTGGCCAAAAGAGTAAAAATTGCTCTTTTCGAACTTGTCTTTAAGTCCTTAATCAATCAAAACAAATTTGGTCTTGATGCAATCTTGAGACCCTGTAGGTAAATAATTATCAAAAGAATCTTGACATTTTAACTATTTGAGGCCCATAAACCTTGATCAAACATGTACGTGAAAGCCTTTTCAGAGTTATTTGGCCAAAACTCTGTCAAAGTTTAAAACATGCCAAAACTGTTGAAGCTACTAATTAACAATGACATTTGAAGCACATGTGCCAAGTATGAGCCAAATAAGTCTTCAGTAGGCTCTACAGTGAAAAAATAACTATTTTCAATTTATTCTATTTATCGCTATTTTCCAACCTAAATGGACAGAAGACAGGAACCTTTCACCCTATCAACACACAAATTTATACACATATATAGACTGATAATCTGATCTTGATTGCAAATTTTCAGCCAAATCGGACATGTTTTGCCTCTACAACGGCTGGAAAACTACAGCGATTTTGTAGGCCTCAAGCCTGTATTATCGCTTTTTTCAAACCTAAATGGACATAAGTCAGGAACCTTTGACCCTATCGACACAGAAATTGACATACATATATAGACTGATATTGTGATCTTGATTGCAAATTTTGAGCCAAAACAGATATTTTTTGCCTCTAATATGGCCAAAGAGCAACAGCCATTTTGTAGGCCATAAGCCTGTATTATCGCTTTTTTCAAACCTAAATGGACAGAAGTCAGGAACCTTTGACCCTATCAACACACAAATTTACACACATATATATGCAGACCACTTAATCATGAGTACCAATTTGGAGCCCAATCGGACTTTTCTTCTCTTTTTAATAAATAGAAACACACTGATAGGGAATGTTCTGTCTTACTTATAGAGTGATAGATTTCCAGCAGGTTATATGTGGTCTCTTGCTGCGCTCTGGTGGTCATTTGGTGAAACAGCTACAGGTGAATTATTCTAAATTAAAGCTCTGCTGAACTTATTCAATCTTGCTTGTCTTGCTTAATTGAACATATTTATCCTTCTTGGTCATGCTGGTCAGCCGCCTGGGTCATTCTTGTTTATGTTCCACCCACTTAATTTTTTTTTTATTTGCATAATATGCAAAACTTACTTTTGAGATCTTGTCCTTGGATCCTTGACCAATCATGACATGTTTGGTATCAAACAGTTCAGCAGAGCTTACTCCTCAATAATTATAAAAAAAATCTTTACATTTATAAACAATATGGCCGCCATATGCAAATGAGTTCTACCATGGTGCAGTAAAATGTCTTTAACACTTATAACTTTTGAATGCTTAACCTGACACTAATACCACTTCAGTCCTTTGATCATTACATGATTCTCAGATACCCTGTCAGTATAAGTAGACATACACCCCCCCAGGGGGCGGGGCCAATGCTCGATAGCTGTTTCTCTAGAACCATACAAGCTATCAAGGTCATCCTAGCCAATTATCATCTATGGCCCATGCACTAATGGTACACCAAATGAAAATTTGATATGGACACTTTTGTGGTCACTATTAGCCAATCACATTCCAGCAAGCTTTTAACAGGCGGAATGTTAATCAGGTCAAAACTTATATACTATATACGGGTTATTTATATGCCCTTTTTATGCCTTGTGTTTTTTCAATTTAAGAACTGAATTTGTTTCACCAAATGCGCACTAGAGTGCAGTAAGACACCACATAAAACCTGATGAACACTACAGCTCAATTTATCAATGCTTTTCAACTAGTTTACTCACACCACTTATCTAGCATTGCCATTATGGTCTTTATGGTCACGCTGGTCACCCAGCTTGGTTATGCTGGCCATCCAGCTTGGTCATGCTGGCCATTCACATTGGTCATTATGGTCCTGCTGGTCATTCAGCTTTGTCCTCATAGTAATGGTGGTCTTCCAGCTTGGTCATACTGGCCAACCACCTTTGCCATGCTGGTCATCCAGTTTGGTCATTATGGTCTTCCAGCTTGGTCAATATGGTCAACAAGTTTGTCATCCAGATTAGTCATGCTGGTAATCTAGCTTGGTCTTCACGGTCATGATGGTCATCCTCATCCAGTTTGGCGATGCCGGTCAACCGGCAACATGTTTTAAGCCTAACTGGCCTCCAGGGGTCTCTTTGCCTGTAACGCTCGAACCCCGTAAATCGCCGCTTGCGGCTATATTTATTAGGGGTTCGAGCACGTAGTGCTAGAAACCCTATTGTAATTGTTCTGATTATTATTATTATTATTATTAGGGGTTCGAGCACGTAGTGCTAGAAACCCTATTGTAATTGTTCTGATTATTATTATTATTATTATTATTATTATTATTATTATTATTATTATTATTATTATTATTATTATAGTTCTTATTCTTTTTCTGCCATAGAAGTGATTGGGCAGAAGAAACCGTAAGGCCTACAGGGCTGAGACTTGGTCATATGGTAGTACTTCTCACCGCTACTCAGATTCAAAAGATGAGCCCGATCGGCCTCAAGGGGGCGCTATGGCGAAGGTCAACGCGTTTGGCCTCGTAACTCCTACGCCCTGATAGCTAGAGCAAAAATTCTTGCATTATATGATTCCTTGGTTAATGACAAATCAAAAAGGTCAATAGAACCACTAAGCTCCGCCCACTTAGATTTTTTGCTATTTAGCATAATATGCAAAACCTACTTTTGAGAACTTGTCCTAGGGTCATTGACCAATCCTGTCATATTTGGTGTCAAACAACTCAGCAGAGTCCCAACCTCAATAATTATCGAAAAAATTGAGAAATTTTTAAACAATATGGCCGCCATATGCAAATTAATCTTACCGTGGCACACCCAAATTTACTCTAACAGATGTAACTTTTGAATGCTTAAACCTACACTAATGCCACTTTAATACTTTGATGCCAACATGATTCTGAGGTAGCCCGTCAATCTGTGTAGACATACGCCCCCAGGGGGCGGAGCCAAAGCTAAAAATCTGTTTCTCAGGAACCGTACAAGCTATGAAGCTCTCCTTTGGCATGTATCATCTATGGCCTATGTCCTAATGTTTAACAGAAGGAAAATTTGATATGCAAATTTTTGCGATCGTTATTAGCCAATCAGTTTCCAGCAAGCTTTTGACAGGCTAAACAATGACCAATCAGGACGATACTTATACCCTACATGTATCTCAGGGCCTTCTATCATCCTTTAAAATATGGCGTTGATTGGCCTCAAGGGGGCGCTATAGCAGAAAATCAGTTATATCTAAAGGTACAAGTGGCCTAGGCTTGTTATTCTTTTTTAGTTGTATACTTTGCTGTAGCCTTTACAACTTTGTAATTACATGTGTTTACCAAAAATGCAAAGATTTTCATCAGTGGCCAAAAGAGTAAAAATTGCTCTTTTCGAACTTGTCTTTAAGTCCTTAATCAATCAAAACAAATTTGGTCTTGATGCAATCTTGAGACCCTGTAGGTAAATAATTATCAAAAAAATCTTGACATTTTAACTATTTGAGGCCCATAAACCTTGATCAAACATGTACGTGAAAGCCTTTTCAGACTTATTTGGCCAAAACTCTGTCAAAGTTTAAAACATGCCAAAACTGTTGAAGCTACTAATTAACAATGACATTTGAAGTACATGTGCCAAGTATGAGCCAAATAAGTCTTCAGTAGGCTCTACAGTGAAAAAAAAACTATTTTCAATTTATTCTATTTATCGCTATTATCCAACCTAAATGGACAGAAGACAGGAACCTTTCACCCTATCAACACACAAATTTATACACATATATAGACTGATAATCTGATCTTGTTTGCAAATTTTCAGCCAAATCGGACATGTTTTGCCTCTACAACGGCTGGAAAACTACAGCGATTTTGTAGGCCTCAAGCCTGTATAATCGCTTTTTTCAAATCTAAATGGACAGAAGTCAGGAACCTTTGACCCTATTGACACAGAAATTGACATACATATATAGACTGATATTGTGATCTTGATTGCAAATTTTGAGCCAAATCAGATATTTTTTGCCTCTAATATGGCCAAAGAGCAACAGCCATTTTGTAGGCCATAAGCCTGTATTATCACTTTTTTCAAGCCTAAATGGACAGAAGTCAGGAACCTTTGACCCTATCAACACACAAATTTACACACATATATATACAGACCACTTGATCATGAGTACCAATTTGGAGCCCAATCAGACTTTTCTTCTCTTTTTAATAAATAGAAACACACTGATAGGGAATGTTCTGTCTTACTTATAGAGTGATAGATTTCCAGCAGGTTATATGTGGTCTCTTGCTGCGCTCTGCTGGTCATTTGGTGAAACAGCTACTGGTGAATTATTCTAAATTAAAGCTCTGCTGAACTTATTCAATCTTGCTTGTCTTGCTTAATTGAAGATCTTTATCCTTCTTGGTCATGCTAGTCAGCCAACTGGGTCATTCTTGTTTATGCTCCACCCACTTAATTTTTTTTTATTTGCATAATATGCAAAACTTACTTTTGAGATCTTGTCCTTGGCTCCTTGACCAATCATGACATGTTTGGTGTCAAACAGTTCAGCAGACCTTACTCCTCAATAATTATTAAAAAAATCTTTACATTTATAAACAATATGGCCGCCATATGCAAATGAGTTCTACCATGGTGCAGTGAAATGTCTTTAACACTTATAACTTTTGAATGCTTAACCTGACACTAATACCCCTTCAGTCCTTTGATCATTACATGATTCTCAGATACCCTGTCAGTTTAAGTAGACATACACCCCCAAGGGGCGGGTCCAATGCTAGATAAGTGTTTCTCTAGAACCTTACAAGGTTTCAAGCTCAACCTTGGCAATTATCATCTACGGCCCATGCACTAGTGGTACACCAAAGGAAAATTTGATACGTTCTTGTGGTCACTATTAGCCAATGACTTTCCAGCAAGCTTTTTACAGGCTGAATGTTAATCATTTTAAAACATATACACTATTTGTGGATTATTTGTATGTGGCATTTTTATTTCTCACTACTAGGCTCTCATCATGGTCATGCTAGTCAACCAGCTTGATCTTTATGTTTAAGTTGGTCATCCATCTTGGTCATGCTTTGATGATTGGTTACTGAGAGATTAGGTACTGAGAGATTTGCAATGTCCGACAGTTCGGCCTGGGTAATAGTTTAATATGAATACATGGTGTGATAGAAATTCATAGTTTTTTTTTTCATTTAATTATTTAGAAGATAACATGAGACTAATTGTTTTAGTGAACTTCTAGTGTGTACAGACAAGGTACAGACACCGGGCCTAGAGCAGTGCAAATGTTACCATGGAATTCAGAATGTTACCATAGGGAGTAACATGAAAATTAGCTATTGAAAAACAGTAAATTATATCTGCATTTAATAAGAGCGGCACATAAGCAGATTTAGGCTGAATGTCCACTAGAGGGTGGTAATGGATCATTTTTTTTCAGGTTTATCCTGTTTTATATGCTGCCAGTCCTTAGTTCACTGGTCCACTCTCTCTGAGTTCTGTCTGGTACTGATACTGTTGCATTCCTGGTGGTGCGGTGTGTTTTTAACATGTGTTAAGTCTTAAAATAGATTATTGCAGGAGAACTCCGCTCTCAGCGTTTTTTACCCATATTTTTTACACCTTTCTGCTGCTCTGTGTTTATTTCACAACAGCAGTGCCTTACTTTATAGTCTCACACCTTTTTGATTGTGTGTCCAGAAACCCTTGTATAGTATTGTAGTGCTCTGAAAACTTCTCCTGTCCCTATTACTTAGTAAAAGTTTTAATTTTATATACACACTAACCCCATGATTGTTGACTTATGTTCAAACACGTCAATTTCACTGGTTCTGGCTTTGAGAAATTGTGATGTTTGAATATATCATCATGGTATTAGGGCATATGAAAGCGTCATGCTTCTTTTAAAAAAACATGTGGGAGATCAGCCATTTCAGAAAGCCAAACAGGGTTGACGGATTTGCAATCAGCAGCTTTAGTGTGGGTTTACAAAACCAACGGCAATGTAAGGAAACTAATTTTTCTCCTAAAACACACAAGATAACAACCTTTTGTCCATGCAGCTGCTTAGTTGACCAGTGTTCCTGATTGCTGGCTATGCATGAATTGGAATTTACGGGGTACCTAATTTTAAATAATACAATTAATACAAATTTTGCAGTTATACCTTTGTGGAGTAATGATAGCTTGCATGTTTGAGCTGACTGTAGTGGCAGTTCAAATATGTTCTCATCAATGTAATAAAAGGCATAGATCAATTTAAATTCCCACAGGTTGGTATGTGAAAGCATTTACAAAACATAAAAAGACCATTAGGTCTAGACAATAATTTAATATCAATACAGATAGAAAATGTTTCTATAAAGGCGATATGTTGTATCATTATTTCCTCATTTATAAGGTTACATTGCATTAGACTGAAGTTTAGTGTTGCTTTTAGTGTGCAGGTACAGAGAGTATGAAATGCAGGTAGCTTCTAACCAGAGATGCTATATGCATTATTATTTACACAAAATGCTGGAGGGTACCATAGCAAATGCTATAGTAACTTTTTAGAAATATGAAATACAGTGTTTAATACATATGTAATCATACAAATGTATGTAAACATTCAGGCTATACATCTATAGTGAGTAGAGGAATGCAGTCCACATTTAGTAAGAGCTATTAATATATTAGGATATTAATAAATTTGTACCCACTGATCAGTAGAGGGAAGTGAACACAAGTCTGTAATGGACACCATAGAGGAATTCTAAATAATCTCAAATTCTTCTTTATTAGAAGTTATTATAAAAATAATATATATATATATATATATATATATATATATATATATATATATATATATATATATATATATATATATATATATATATAATAAGATAATTGTGTGTCCAGAAAGTCCTGGTAAAATATGTTAGTGATCATTAAAATTTTAAATAAAGGTAATTTAATGGATCACACTGTTCTTATGTTGAATGAAGATGTAATATTTATATATACATGAACAGTACTTTAATCCATCTGCTTTTTAAAAATAATATTATTTAAAGACCTTTTCAAATCTGTTGTTTTAGAATTTCTTTTATTTAATCATATATTTATTGTATATACACAATCCCATATATAATTCAATAAACCCCCCACCCCACACCCATCCCCCCCAAACACACACACACACACACGCACACAAAATAAATAAATAATAAAACAACTTGTGGTATGAATAATAAATTGATAGAGCTTTGTGCAGGATATATATGAATATTACTGCTGTCCACAAAAAAACATCTGCCTACATAGTAACATTTTTCCCCTGCAGTGATTATTTTTCCCCACTGCTTCTGTTTATATTATATACATATTTCTTTATGATTAGACAAATACCAATCTATGTTCATTGTGTAAAATATGACACAATTTGACTACATTTTGTTTCACATTGGGATTGTTTTTCCTTTTTTCTGTAAACTAACTATTTTGGACACATGTGATTTTGTTTGGACAGTAGCAAAATTAAATCCATAAAAACAATAACAGGTATGATTAAACATTATTATATAGTGTACATAAAACAGATGTATTGTTAGCATGCCAGCTTGAATACAGTAGTAGAGTTGGGAGTTGTCATAGAGTAATAGTCCAATAGTCCAAGTGCAAAGGATGCATCCAAGAGGAAATTAAAGTGAAGTAAGTGGAATACTTGTCCATGCATAGGTCGATGTAGTGTGAGTTAGCCTTCGCGATTACAGTTCAATTTGGCTATAATGAGTCATTGTCCACATGAGAGCACCTGTTCCGGTTTAGACATCTGTTGTTCATTGTAGCATCAGCCTGGCTTAGTTGTCTTATTCACAGACTGGCAGAGACAGAGAGAAAGAACAAGAAGAAATGTGTGAGAAATAAAAAATGTCTTGAGAAAAGATTAGCTATGCAGAGAATTGAGTGTGTATTTAAAGTTACCTTATATGAGGAATGCTGCATGAATGATATCTTGGTGTGAGAGACTTAGGGGAATACAGCACACTCTGGGTATGATGAATCCTCACCCAGACTACTGCACCACTTCCAGTTTAAGCATCTTCTATTGACTGGAGTCTCAACTTGGCTTAGCTGTCACACACTGGCAACGTTGTCTCTGAGAATGAGAAGGGACAAGAAGACATGTGTGAGCACTATTAAATGAAAACAATTTCTATGCTGAAAATTGTCTATATATTTGACTTACCTTATATGAAGAATGCTGCAACTGCATGGATGATATCTTGGTGTAAGATACTGAAGCTTTTGGGAATACAGCACAGTCTGGGTATTATGAATCATGGCCCATACTGTTGCACCACTTCCAGTTTATGCATTCTCTGTTGACTGGAGCCTCTACTTGGCTTAGTTGTCTCATTTTCAGACTGGCAAAGTTGTCTCTAAGAAAGAGAACGAACAAGAAGACCTGTGTGAGCACTATTAAATGTTGTGCGAAAACATTATCTATACAGAGAATTGTCTATATATTTGACTTACCTGATATGAAGAATGCTGCAACTGCATGGATGATATCTTGGTGTGAGATACTGAAACTTTGGTGAATACTGCACACTCTGGGTATGATGAATCTTTGTCCAGACTACTGCACCACCTTCAGTTTGAGCATTCTCTGTTGACTGGAGCCCCAACTTGGCTTAGTTGTGTCATTTTCAGACTGGCAACGCTGTCTCTGAGAATGAGAAGGGACAAGAAAATATGTATGAGAACTATTAAATGTCATGTGAAAAGACTTTCTATGCAGAGAGTTGGCTATGTATATCTAGTTACCTTTTATAAAGAATGCTGCAACTGCATAGATGTCGTCTTTGGTGCTTGGAGTCAGTGGACAGCTTTGTGACTGTTGCTGTAATGTTGGAGGTCTTGGATGATTTTTAACAAGTGCATATATATTACATAACATACATTTACATATTATAAACAAATAAAATTTTAAGACATGCATAATTTGTAATATTAAATATATCTTGCACAAAGCTCTATCTCAAAAAAATAAAATAAATAAAAACAAAATAGAGCTGAGGTGCCCTATAGTGATTGCCAGCAAATGATTTTTAGAAATCGACGCAGTACATGTAACAATATACACATTTTGTGTGTTCAAGCAACCCTCTGCAAGTTTTAGGGCAAACTACATAATTAAAGTAATATTAAGTACCATATTTTTCGCACTATAAGGCGCACTTACAAATCCAGTGCTCCTTATGTATGAATTTTACCATTCAAGTATTAAGAAGCAGTGAAGCCACTCTGCTGAATACAGCATTATACAGGAGTTTCAGTTTAGTTATCCAGCAGTATTAGCATTAGGTGCTAACTGCGGTAAACTTTAGCTTTTTGCCCGTTCAGAGGCGAGTATATTGGCCTGTAGCCAGAGCCTTTACAATGTTAAAACAAGCTACATGAGATGAAGAGGTAGGTAATATCTCCCTGGTTTAATAGAACACGCAGGGTTCCTGGGGAAGTCTGGAAATCTAAGCTTACTGTAAAAAAAAACAGAAGTGCTTTACTCACCCAAATAAACAGTTTTCAGGGGAGAATTGTGTGTAGAATAGCGTCCAGCACTTGTTTAACTTATCTGACTCTTCAGATTTTTTGCTGTTGTAAGAATTAGTTTTGTTTGGTTAGGTTAGTTGCTCTGAATTAGAAGGAAAACATGTTTTTTTTTTACACTGTTTCTTACCAGTGTCACATAATGCACCTTATAATCCGGTGCACCTTAATATTTGTTGAAAGTGCGCCTTATAGTGCGAAAAATACAGTATGCTGTAAACCAGTTAATAGGGCACCTCAGCTCTAGCCTATACCCACTTCCCACAGGGGCCGTCCAGCTTTTTGTCATACCCCTGTCTCCCCCACCCCCACCCCCCAGGTGGTGGACGAATCTTATGGGACTGCTCTCCATATACTAGTCATTACCTAACCTTTAATACGAGAAATTTAAGACAACACATTCATGATAGCTGAAATAAGTAGGCATTACAGAAACACATATACTCTCAATTGCAATGTCTTTAATATAGATATGATCAATTAAAGTGCCATTTTCAGTGGTTGCATCTTTCACAATTTGAGTGAAGCCATTATGCTGCATCATTTCACTCACTGTATTGGACACAAAAAGGTTTTCATTGAAGTCACCCATAATAATTTTTCCTCCTGCAAACGTGTCAATGACACTGATTACATTTGACAGCTTGTTAACAAATGCTTTTAAACTGTATGAAGGTGGTCTATACACAATTGCAGCTGTTGAGTTCAGGTGGGGAATAGTAAACTGCATGCACTCTATGTTCATACAGGGTAAATCAACAAAACTACAGTTGATCTGTGTTTTGTAATACACACCAACACCACCATGTTCTTTTTCTTGCAACTTAGCAAAGAGTTCCTCACTTTTGTCATATGAAACAGACCTTGGGCTGTTGCAGAATGAAAATCCACTTATTTGTAGATCATTTTCAGTATGACTTGACTGTATCCATGTTTCTGTCATGCAAATAATATCAGCTTCCATATACCTTTTGTCTTGTTTTATGTCTTCCAGGTGACATGACAACCCTTGAACATTGTGCAGAAGTACTTTACATGATAATGATGACAGATGTGTTTCTCTAAGTGGCTCCACAAATGCGGGCATAGTTTGCATGAAACTTTCTATATCAGGTTTTGCATAAATAGCTGTTTCCTTGAAATCTTCTATAATGAGACCTTCCAGAGAAGTCACACGACTTAATGCCACATATGCTTGTCCAGGTGCAAATATCTTTTTAAGTGACACAACAGCTTTATCCACAGTTAGACCTTGTACTTTGTGAATAGTGCAAGCCCAAGATAATTTCAGGGGAAACTGTCGTCGTATGCCACCACTTCTTGTGACTCTCTCTTCTTCTGGTTCAATTGGTGTAGCCTTTTCCAGTCCTGGTTTTAAGGAAGGCCGTTTTGCTCGTAAGCCTCTACCAGCTCTTTCATTGTCAAATGTCACATATACTTTTGATGGGAAATCTTCTCCAGGATTAAAATGTATATCACTAACTGTACCAAAAGCACCATTCACAAGTCCATCTGAAACATCAATGTTTTTAAGGAGCATGACTCTTGCATTAACTGCAATGTGAAGTGATCGTGAAAGACATGTCTTGCAAACATTGCTGTGGTGGCCCTTTACTTTTTGAAAGTGTCCAGTTTTCGGGTCTCTCTCATAATCTTGTGCTCGAATAACTATAGTATCTTTGCATGTCTTGTGAAGCATTTCTCTATTGTGGTCATCAACTTCATTATTTGTGGCATAAATATGCAAATTGGAAGTCATGTGTTCTTCACCAGTTTCACACTGTTTCAGCATACTTATATCTTTTTCCAGCAATGGATGAGACTTCTGTCGTTTCCTTAATCGATTGAGCAACTGTGCGAATTCCACATCTTTCTGTCTCATTATCTGACTCAACTCAGCCAAAGCAAAATGGTCTTGCCACAGATTCATTCCCACATGATCAGCATATAAAGCTTTACCCTTAACTGGATTGAGCTGATAAAAGTCTCCAACTGCGATGATAGAAACCTTTCCAAAAGGTGAATAATCTCCAGTTTGTTTGATCTGCCTCAGTCTGCCATGAACATATGCAAGGAGTTTGTGATCAACCATTGAAATTTCATCAATAATTAATATATCCAGGTTTCCCAACTTTGTTCTCAGAGAATTAATTTTCTCATCTCCCAGTGGTTGATATGGTAGCTTTACATCTGTACCAATAGCTAAAGAAGTATGTATTGTTGCAGCATTAATGTTATAAGCACTTACACCAGTTGGAGCTGTCAGTAACACACGTGTGTCATCAGGATTATTTGATAAGCGAGATAGGATACGATGTGCTTCATAATGTATTGCTTTAATCAGCATAGATTTCCCTACACCTCCAGGGCCTGATATAAACACATGAAAGGGTTCTGGAGTGTCACCACGTGCCTTTTGTAAACACCAGTGTCGGATTTTATAAAATATCTGGGACTGTGTCTCATTCATTGAACGTAGTAGAGCCATGGCTTCTTCCTTTGGCATGTTATGAGAATTATCCTGTAATGAATAGATTTCCTTGGGAAAAAGGTCAGGTATAATGTCATTGTTTTCAGTTATTTCTGGAGTTTCCTTCTGTTTCTGCTCAATGCATTCTAAACGTTCACGCTCAGTCTCTGGACAAAGTTGTGCCCATGCATCTTCCATTGGACCATGTGCATCTAGGTCTTCCTGAGCTTTGTCTATGGAGTCACTCTCTTTTTCAAACATGGCCATATTTGTGTCTACTGTGACTTTCACTGAGACAAGTTCATTATCAGAATATTTCACAGACCCAGTTTCATAAAACTCTTGATATGTCTGGAAAGTGGATGGTTTTAGTTGTGATTTGAGGTAGTGAGGCAAAAACAACTCTAAAATGCTTTCATGATATTTCTCTGGATTTTTTGTTGGTGAGAAACGGGCATATCGAATCACAGCAGCTTCTGTTCGTGACCTTTTCTTGGCAAATCCTGATCCTTTCAAAAGTTTGATGCTGTCACTGGATGAATGTTCCGATTTAGACAATATTCTATATTCTGATGCAAACCTTGCCAAACACATTTCTTCAAATTCCTTGCTTTTAGGTCTGTTCTTATATCTGTCAGAAATGCTATACATCCAAATATTGTCACCGTCATCATCGCCGCACTGAGCTTTCCTCTGTATGACATTTAGTGGAAGACTCATTCTGATTGTGTCACCAGTTGGAACAAATTGCACTTTGCGAGATGCCTGTTTTAATTTCATATTCGTAAGACGATACACACTTTCTTGAGCTGAAACTTCACGATTATGCAAGAAAACACTGCCAAGTTTGCGCATAGCTTGTTTAGCATCAAGATTGCCTTGCTCTGACGCTTCTTTTTGTGCATGTGACAACAACAGCCCCATTTCTCTCTCTGCTTTTGATATGTATGAGATGATATAAACAATACAGGAATATGCATCGACTACAAACTGTATGTCCATATTTGCATTCCATGCTTTCAGAAGATGTGTGTTATACTGATTCACCCAAACATCACATGGTTTCCTCTTCAACACAACACTGGTTTTCTTGGTCATTGTTTGATATGCTGCTTCAAAGATTTCTTGATTTATATCAAGGGAAGCAAATAAAGAGTCAACAGAGTCAAATGTGGCCTCAGTATTTAATAAAGCATTTCTGACTCCTTTTAATATTGTACTTGCTAATTCTACTTCCATCGTCTTTGTGGATTTGCTAGCTTTTTCATTTTCATCATTATTTTCATTTTTATGTTCTTCAGTCTTACATCGTGTAATAAATGTTCTGTTACTTGGAGGACGTGGAAAGTTAAATCTGCATGTCGTTCCCTTTTTTTTGCATGTTTTTGAGTGTCTCTTGCTGTGCATCTGAACTTGTGACACTATGTCATGCATTTCTCTGTCCTCATCTGAAGGCAATTCACATGTGACATACTGATTAATAAACTGACAAACACGCACATCATCATCTCTGTCTATCTGTGGAGCATCTTTTACCCAGAAAAGACAATGAGTGTGAGGTGAACCACGATTCTGGAACTCAACTCTCATGAAAAAATCAGTGATCTCTCCAATTGGTTTGGCTTCAGACATGATGACATCTTTAAGGAAACAGTGAAATCGATGGTCAAACATTCTAGCAGCAGTCACAGGGTTACTTTTCAGCAGGTGACATCTCTCTGACCAATCAAGCTCATCAGCTGATACATGTTTTCCTTCTTGTTTCAGGATTGTTTGCATGAGTTCTGGCCACCGGAGGTCAGCAGAGGAAAACGAAGCAAACCAGGTTGGAATTCCTAGTTGTCTGACCATTGCAAACAAATCTTTCTGCACGCTTTGCCAGAACACTGGAGTACCTCTGATAGGTTTTAAGAATTTATAGCCTTCATCAAAATGTAAAATGCGTCGTAAGGATTCATGGTTTGTCAACATTTCTGAAGTAACTTCTGATTTCTGTGTGGAATGTCCTTTTCTCAATGCGATTGATACATTTGATACAACCTGATTTAGGTCTGACAAATACTGGCCATAAAAGATAAAGTCCAAGTTTTTAGCAAATCTTCCATCTGCATTGAGTATTCTTGAGTTTAAATATTGACATAATGTCAGCCTTTCTGGTCTTGTCTCATGAAAAGTACCTGTGCCTTTAGGGAACAGAACTGGGAAGCATTTGGCCTCGTTTGACTCATCAGTTAATAGCCTGACTGGACTATTTCCTTCTGCAGGTGCTACAGACATGATTCCATCAAAATGCTGATCCAGAACCTCTTGTGCTACATCAACAGGTTGTAAACAAGTATCCATAAACATGCCATGCTGTTGTCGGTCAAGAAGAGTTTCATCAATGTTCTCATCCTCATTGGTATGCTCAGTGTGTTCCTCATTACCAGCTTGTTCACTTTGGTCATCACACTCATCTGCTTCTGCAGTGTTGCTCAGTGGATTAATCCAATCATTGTTGAATTTAACATCACTGTAGAATTTGTTATGGTTTTTGAGGTACATCAGTGCATTTTGAATTTTCTCTGGGTGGACAAATTCATACTTATAATGCCCCTTGTATGTCAACTTTCTTTTCAATTTCACACGGATCATGAGATCAGCATTTTCTGATCTTGGTAAAAGCTCAGCTGCATCAGCTACATTTGATGGCACACAGGTTATTGGGCCTACGACAGAGCTCTGTGATCCTTTTGGCAGTGGCACAATCTTCATGAATGGTATATGCATAGCAATCAAATGACATTCCAATGAATTTAATGTTTGCAATTCATGAGGGACTGGATCCAATGAAAGATTATTCACAACACTCTGTTCTGGCATTTTTGCATTACAAATCTTTCTGTGACAAGTATAACAAACCCAAAGAGAACCAGCTGGACCAGTTTTAATGGCACAATGTACATCACAGCTCTCATTGCAAATATGCAAATAATCCTCAGTGACACACCTTTCCGCTATACATGCAACTGCTGGATCTTTTTTCAAATATTCATGTTTTCGACATCGTATGACTTGGTGTTTGAACAGAGCTCTGTGACAAACCGCACACACGTATTCTGGACCTGTGCTTATTTTGTTTTTGAACTGTTCAATTACATACTCAATGTCTTTTCTTTTGTTTTTATTTGTGTGTCTTCTCTCTATGTTTTTGTTTTTCACAACCTGAGCAAATGAGCTGTCTGTTTTGTATTTTAAAATGGAAATCTGCTTTACATGCTCTCTGTGTTCCTCATCTGTTCTATATTTCATAACACTGTTCGTTTTTACAATTTCTCTGTGTTCCTCATCTGTTCTATATTTCATAACACTGTTCGTTTTTACAATTTCTCTGTGTTCCTCATCTGTTCTATATTTCATAACACTGTTCATTTTTACAATTTCTCTGTGTTCCTCATCTGTTCTATATTTCATAACACTGTTCGTTTTTACAATTTCTCTGTGTTCCTCATCTGTTCTATATTTCATAACACTGTTCGTTTTTACAATTTCTCTGTGTTCCTCATCTGTTCTATATTTCATAACACTGTTCGTTTTTACAATTTCTCTGTGTTCCTCATCTGTTCTATATTTCATAACACTGTTCGTTTTTACAATTTTTCTGTGTTCCTCATCTGTTCTATATTTCATAACACTGTTCGTTTTTACAATTTCTCTGTGTTCCTCATCTGTTCTATATTTCATAACACTGTTCGTTTTTACAATTTCTCTGTGTTCCTCATCTGTTCTATATTTCATAACACTGTTCGTTTTTACAATTTCTCTGTGTTCCTCATCTGTTCTATATTTCATAACACTGTTCGTTTTTACAATTTCTCTGTGTTCCTCATCTGTTCTATATTTCATAACACTGTTCATTTTTACAATTTCTCTGTGTTCCTCATCTGTTCTATATTTCATAACACTGTTCATTTTTACAATTTCTCTGTGTTCCTCATCTGTTCTATATTTCATAACACTGTTCATTTTTACAATTTCTCTGTGTTCCTCATCTGTTCTATATTTCATAACACTGTTCATTTTTACAATTTCTCTGTGTTCCTCATCTGTTCTATATTTCATAACACTGTTCATTTTTACAATTTCTCTGTGTTCCTCATCTGTTCTATATTTCATAACACTGTTCATTTTTACAATTTCTCTGTGTTCCTCATCTGTTCTATATTTCATAACACTGTTTGTTTTTACACTTTCTCTGTGTTCCTCATCCGTTTTATACCTCAGCACACTGGAACGTTTTTCATGTTCCCTACGTTCCTCGTCTGTATTGTATTTGATTATACGTGAAGCTTTTTTATATTCTCTGTATTCGTGATCTGTGGCATATTTACGTTTACTTGTTTTTTTAAGGTGATTCCTGTAATCTTCATTTTCAGAATATTTTTTGACACTTTCAGATTTTTTGTATTGCCTGTATTGGTCACTGCATGAATATTGCTCAACTGCTCTTTTTTTAACACAATTCCGAAAATCCTCATTTTCATGGTACTTTGTCAGAATTTTTCTAACTTTGTCCTCTTTGTTTTGTTCATTTGTTTCATACTGTCTTTTCATACTTTGAAGTTTGCGATGGCTTGATGCAGTTTCAGGTTGTAGGTTCCTGCAGAACGCTGAACACAGTCCAGAACACACACCATCTCTTACTTTCATGCAAATTACCACTTCATAATGGGACTGATTGCAGTGTTTCAGATAAATTCCAGACTGTTGATGGCTGCGAGCACCTGAGTCGTAGTGCGTACTGTACTTCAACCACTTACTGTTAGTGTATGTGAAAATATCTACTTCAAGTAGATCTGCAGCAGCTTGAATTTCAACCTCTGTGGCCCATGTTCCAGTATATTTTATTCTGCTGCTACTGATATAATCTGAAAGAGAGCTGTACCCTTGCCTGAGATGATTAACATACTGAGCCTCATTTTTTTCCATGTGTCTCACAACAGCACGTCTGATTTTTAAGTGCTCCGTTTCACTCCCACTGATTGAAAACGCCAGACATCGGAAGAAGCAGTTCCCGTCACCTGTTATCCTCTGCGTTTCACAGGGTTCTCCTACTGAAACCAGTTCACTCTGTTGTTTCTGTGGGGATTCACTGTACACAACATTGAGTTTCAGACACAGGTTTTTTTGTTGCTGAACTGTTATTGGACCATACTGAAAGCTTTCGCTTGGAGTCTCGCTCATAAACATGACATCAGAGTCACTTGTGAGAACCTGATTGGCTGAACTTGTCACATGTTTAGCTTTCCTTTCTGCTGTAACCTGCGGTTCACTATTTGCTTTCAGACGTTGAATTTTGCACACATGTTTAGCTTTTACAGCTTCACTATAGAGCAGCCTGTTGCTTACCCTGTCTTTCACAGTGTTCATTTTATCTGCAGCATCTTTCAGTTCATTCCTCACATTTACACCCTCAGTTACCTGCGTGTGTGCTTCAGAAGTCTGCTGCCCCATGTAATTTGAAACCACTACAACACCAGTTACTTCAAACGGCTCACCTTCTGCTTGCAATGACAGACCCAGGATTGTGACGTGGTTGAGAAGTGACTCCAAGTTAGCATAATAAGCTAGTAAGCTTTTACCTGAACCATCTACTGCACCGTGTGTGTTTCTCGCATGCGAGTCAATAATGACGTACCACGAGTCCTGTTTGATGATAGCACATGTATTGACTTTCACAGTAAACAGACAAGCATCAAACTGAGATAGCACTCTTACAATGGCTTCATCATGTGACATGTACACATTCTGCATATCTCCATATTCAGTAACACCAAACAGTCCTGTAAACATTTCATCACTGAAATTCAGTTCAAACCTATGACCATGTAGTGCATATTCTGTAGGCAAATCTTGTACAAAGAGGTATCCTGAAGCATCATGAATCCTGCCAGCATCTCTAATGTGAGTGTAGAACTGATCTCCATCAAGCAGGACTGCATCCAGGTCTTGTGTTGTCCATGTCAGCACATTCTTTATTCTACTAGTCATAACTGCAGTTACACTGTTAGCAACACACTGTTTATTACTGTTAATGCCAAACCGTGAGTGTGCTTGATGAAAAGAACCAGTCAGTCTCTGGGCCTGAGGATAAACAGCACAAACATGTGAAGACATACAATTTTGACTGGCAGAGAGATTGGTAGAGAGAGCTGCAGAGAGTTTTGCAGAGAGGTTGACTGAGACATTGCTTGAGACATTGCTTGAGACATTGCTTGAGACATTGCTTGAGACATTGCTTGAGACATTGCTTGTGACATTGCTTGTGACATTGCTTGTGACATTGCTTGTGACATTGCTTGTGACATTGCTTGTGACATTGCTTGAGAGATTGGCTTTTGGGTCAGTGTTAGAGCGTTTTTCATAATGGGGAAAAAGCGTAACCCCGTCAGTCAGGTCTTTTTTGTCAGGGGATGAAGACGTAACCCCGTCAGTCAGAGGTAAAGAAGTGTCAGCTGCTGCTTGGCCCACAGGTGGGCTGTGGCTTGCAGGAACAGAGTCAGTCAGATCTTTTTTGTCAGGGGATGAAGAAGTAACCCCGTCAGTCTTAGCCACAGCCCTGTCTGCCATCCTCTTCTTCGCAGCAGCTGACCTCCGGGATGCTTTGCTGGGCGGCATCTGCAAACAAAACAAACAAAAAACAGTATTATAATATACTATACATGTTGTATGTGGTATACCAATGTTTCACCACATTCATTACTAAAACTTCAAATTTAACCATATTGCAAAACATTACGCATCACTTCACAGCTTTAACCACTTACTCTAATGATACAACCCATTTATTCAGCTTGTGACATACTAGACTCAAAACTCATGGGTAATACAAAATATTGTACAGTTTATGTGTAAAATGTCCATAAGCTTATTAATTTTGATTCACTGAAATATGTCACATTCTGTGACTCTTATCATGCAGAGTACATTCATCTAAACGAGCTAAGATGTTGATTGTTTAATTTTTTATAAGATTTAATTTATGTTAATTACGAAAGTTAACCATGTTATAATCAGTTCCAATGTGTACATTAATTTAAACTGCATTTGCATAATATTATTATATTCTAATTATAAGTGTAAATAGATTTTAAACTGAAAATAATAATTACAGTTATTTATTTTTTAGACAATATTTCATCCAAAGAAAAATAGTTATGAAGTGTCTACTCATTAATAAAATATTACATACACAAGAAATAAGAATAAAAACATTGTAGTATGATCATTTTGACAGTACATAACATTTTGTTTCCTGTTTTAATGTAAACACTGTATATTATAAGTTCATTGTTCTTTTTAAGTGCAATTGTATTATACTATTCTAATTATCAGTGGTGTAAACGGATCTTAAACTAACATTACATTTATTACATTTATTTATTTGAGACATTCCTATGTATTTATTCCAAACAAAAAAAGTTATTATGAAGTGTCCACTCATGAGTAAATTTGTACACATACAACAAACACTAAATAATTTGTGTGGTGTGATAATTTTGATACTATATAACAAAAACCAGATTCATTTCTACTTTACTGCTTTCAAGTAAACACTGTATATTTTAGTTTTTGTTCATATAACAGGCTTTAACTAACACATCCTTCTAGCTCCTTCTTTGGCACAGAAGTACACAAGTTGAAATTGTGTCAACCTCACCACTCATCAGCTGTTGTAAGTCCTCCAGTACTGCACATGAAGCATTGCCATAAATAAATCCAACTACAGATTATATTTATTTTACTACTACTATGTAATGAAAGCACTACATTTTGTGTACAAGTGACAACAGGTTTCACAATGATTTGTATCACACACACCACACGTTCCACTAGAATCCTAGTTCCAAAAATGGTGTATAAATTTGTGGAACAAACTCTAAAAATCCCTGTCTGACTGGAACAAGATTGATGGTAAATGCTGTATGCTGGTGATCTCAATTAATCTGACAGTTTTTCATTTTACACTAAGTTAAATAACCATCAACCCAGAGAATACAGCAACATTTGTGTTCATCAGTGGACAACACAACTGTATATTTTCATCCAATAATTGCTATACATAAAACCTAGTCAACACAAATTCAGTTTAATTGGTTACATGTAGCAACCAATTCACTAAACCAGCTTTGTTGACTACATAACTAAATTATCAATTATTGATGAGACAAATGTTGTGTGTGTTCTATGTTTGGTGTTGTTTTACTTTAAATTCTTAACTTCATGTATTGTCTCTGCTACAGGTGTTGTAAATTTCGCAATAGCATTTCTGCTGTTGCTTATTTGCTAATCCCACAACACAAACATCTTGCTGGGTTCTGTCAAGGAACATGCAGTGATGCACATGCATGTCAGCATGTGTTTCATTTTATCAGTGATTTTTGATGCCAATATTGTGTGTACATGCCACACCCAAATGCCACACTTCACAACCAAAATATTTGCTTGTACATATAATTCCCTACAAAGTTGAGATTACATATTAAAAACAAACCTTCGACAACTGTTTCCTCTCCAATACTCCTTTTCACCAGTAGGGAGTTTCCGAAAACACAAAGAGAATGGAGTTAGTGACAAGATTGGAAACCTACACATTTTGATAACCGTACACAGTTTGTAAAAGTTGCAATACACATCAGACAATATTTAATTAAGTATTTCCCTACAATGCTTCTTATATTACTTAAAAGGTACATTTCAAGACCGTGTGTTTCCATTCTTACTGTAACATTTTTATTAATGATTTAATATGTATCAAAATATACCAATTTCTGTTTAAATTCAACCATTTTCAACACTTGTATACACAAATATAATTGTTAATTCCAATGAAATGTCCTCACTCACACCTAGTTGACTTGGGTTCAAGTTTTCTTCTTATAAAAAGAATTACTGATAATTTAATGTGAATTAGTTAGCCCCACAGCTCCAAACTAAAACACAAATTACACATGCCAAATAAACATAATAAAGTAAACAACTATGTTGCTTATTAATAGGCCTAGACAATTTGAATATTATAATATATTTTAACATACAACCAACTAGCATTAATTAAATATTTCATCAATAACTCATCATATGATATCTGAACACCATGTATGAAACCCTATACAAACTGTAACCTGTGAAAACACCACTTGTGCAAAGCTTTTAATAATTAGCCAAGCTGAAAACACGGTATAACACTGCCACCTAGTGTTCACATTAATTTTCTACTGTCAGTTTATTAGTCAATGACCTGCCCAAATGAGGTTATTTACACAAATAAATCTGCATTATGCTTTCAGAAAACCCAGCTAAAGACCATTACTTCCTGGTAATTGGTTTTAGATGGTCACGGAAATCAAAAAGCTAATAATCCATGCTGATTCACCAGGCTAGCTAAATCAGCATAGTATAAAAAAAAATCTTCTGGACAGACACACACACACACACACACATTATATATATATATATATTCATAAAAATACAGTCAATTTTATATTACCAGATACAAATGTAAAATACTATAAATAAACAGAGAAACTCATTTAGGTTTGCCGAATTCACCCCACAGGGTATTTTAATCTTTACATATGATTCACTGACATAACGATTCTTCCACAGTCGGAATCTCTTTATAGATATCCAGATTTAGCACCAAGTGTCAGTTTTCTAGCTATCTATGTTAAGCTAAGCTAGTTTACCTAACATCCGATACTATGCTGTGTTTAGGTTTAAATGTTTTACAAGAGAAATTAGGGAAATAAATAACCAGTGGGAGTTCTGAAAATGTTTATCCACGTGTATGAATGCAGTAAAGCGATAGTTAATGCTTTTTGCTAGCTAGTGCTAATCGCTAAGCTAAAGTTAGTCAGTTAGTACATGCACTGCTAACACAGCGTGAAGACTTTAAGAGACAACGAAGTTGAAGTTAGCGTCTTATTAGCCAGTGTCTTATTCCGATTTTCCGGTCCACCTTAAAACGTCGAAATAACAAATATTCGCCAGTAGAGAGCAGAGTTGAGCCAAGCAAAACGAATTTGGCATTTAGGGCATAAACATTGAGAATACATTGCCTGTTCTGGGTATTTCCAGTTGCCCTAACTCCAGATTATCAAATAGTCAGTTGAATTTGACACCACATTATGAAAATAGAACTATTCTATGTATAGACTAAAGAGATAAAAATATTACTGTGCAGCTTTTTTATTATGACCCTCTGAACTTGGCATTTGAGTAGATGTCAGTAGAATAAGTAGTCTGTTCTGCATATTCCCAGTTGCATTAACTCCAGATTATCAAATAGTCTGTTGAATTCGACACCACATTATGAAAACATACCTATTATACTGTAAACAGCTTTAATAACTAAAAATATTACTGTACAGTTTTTATTATGACCCTCTGAACTTGGCATTTCAGAAGATTAAAGGAGAATAAATTGCCTGTTCTGCATATTTCCAGTTACCCTAACTCCAGATTGTCAAATAGTCTGTCCAACTCGACACCACATTATGAAAACATACCTATTAGACTGTGGTTAGCCTTAATGAATAAAAATATTACTGTACCGTTTTTTTTATTATGACCCTCTGAACTTGGCATTTAAGAAGATGTCAGTTGAATGAATTGCCTGTTCTGCATATTCCCAGATGTCCTAAATCCAGATTGTGAAATAGTCTGTTAAATTTGACACACAATTATGAAAATATACCTTTTAGCCTGTGATTTGCCTTAATAACTAAAAATATTACTGTACAGTTTTTTTTTATTATGACCCTCTGAACTTGGCATTTGTGAAGATTAAAGGAGAATAAATTGCCTGTTCTGCATATTTTCAGTCACCCTAACTCCAGATTATCAAATAGTCTGTTGAATTCAACACCACATTATGAAAATAGAACTATTATTCTTTGAATAGCCTAAAGAGATAAAAATATTACTGTACATTTGTTTTATTATGACCCAATGAACTTGGCATTTGAGAAGATTAATGGAGAATAAATTGCCTGTTCTGCATATTTCCAGTTGCCCTAACTCCAGATTACCAAATATTCTGTTGAATTCGACACCAATTTATGAAAATAGAACTATTAGTCTGTGAATAGCCTAAAGAACTAGAAATATTACTGTACCTTTTTATTATGACTCTCTGATCTTAGCACTTAAAACAATATTGAAGTAGAATAAATTGCCTGTTCTACATGTTTCTAGTTGCTCTTATTCCACATTATCAGTCCGTTAAAATGCATGCTTATTTCTCACCTCTATATAACTATATTTCATGCAAGTGAAAACTGAAAAAATAATATATTTCAGGCTTCAAACAAAGATATGAAATTGTAATTTTTTTGTGAAGAATCAACAACAAGTGGGACACAATTGTGAAGTGGAATGAAAATTACTGGCTATTTTAAACTTTTGTAGAAATAAATAACTGAAAGGTGAAGCGTGCAACATTTTTCAGCCCCTTTACTTTTAGTGCAGCAAACTACAAGACCAAGGAACAAACCAGGCAGGTCTGAGATACTGTAGTGGAGACGTTTAAAGCTGAATTTGAATACAAAAAGATTTCCCAAGCTTTAAACAAACTCAATGAGCACTGTGCAAGGGATCATATTGAAATGGAATGAGTATCAGACCACTGCAAATCTACCAAAATGGAACTTTTTGGCCAAAATGCGAAATAAGCGTAAAAGCGAATATTGAATATTGATGTCATTTCTTTGTGCATACTCAAACTTTTTTGGTCTAAAATTAAAAATGTCACATAGTTTTAGTGATAAGTAAGAATACAATATACAATTACTCATAGTGTAGCTTACCAAAGCACTAAAAAGTGTGAAATATTTTGAAAGTTGTCTATAACACCTTTTTTTTGTGCATGCTTCGCAGAGTACTTTGTGCGTGGTAGTATTACAATGCTAACAATTTTGTAATAGGTAAGGATTCAAATATGACACACACTTGCATGAAATATTGTTATATAGAAGTGGGAAATAAGCTTGAATTTCAAAAACAAACTGATAATGTGAAGTAAGATCAACTGGAAATATGCAGAACAGTCTGTTCATTGTCAATGAATGTTCTCAAATCCAGAGTTCAGAGGGTCATAATATAAAATGGTACAGTAATATTTCTAGTTCTTTAGGCAATTCACAGTATAATAGTTATATTGTCATAATGTTGTCTCAAATTCAACAGACTATTTGATAATCTGGAGTCCCCTAGGTAAAAAGGAATCATGCAAAACAGGCCATTTGTTCTTATTCAATATTGCTTAAGTGCTAAGTTCAGTGTCATAACAAAAACATTGTACAGTAATATTTCTAGTTCTTTAAGCTATTCATAGTCTAAATATTCTATTTTGATAGTTTTGTGTCAAATTCAACAGACTATTAAACAATCTGGATTTAGGGCAACTGGAATTATGCAGAACAGGCAATTTATTCAACTGACATCTTAAATGCCAAGTTCAGAGGGTCATAATAAAAAAAACGGTACAGTAATATTTTTATAATTTTTAGGCTATACACAGTCTATTAGTTCTATTTTCATAATGTGGTGTCAAATTCAACAGACTATTTTTTTTAATCTGGAGTTAGGGCAACTGGAAATATGCAGAACAGGCAATTGATTCTACTGACATCTTCTGAAATGCCAGTTCAGATGGTCATAATAAAAAAACTTTACAGTAATACTTTTTAGCTCTTTAGGCTAATCACAGTCTAATAGGTATGTTTTCATGATTTTGTGTCAAATTTAACAGACTATTTGAGAATCTGGATTTAGGACATCTGGAAATATGCAGAACAGGCAATTTATTCTACTGACATCTTCTCAAATGCCAAGTTCAGAGGGTCATAATAAAAAAAAACTGTACAGTAATATTTTTTATATTTTTAGGCTATTCACAGTCTATTAGTTCTATTTTCATAATGTGCTGTCAAATTCAACAGACTATTTTTAATCTGGAGTTAGGGCAACTGGAAATATGCAGAACAGGCAATTTATTCTTCTTTAATCTTCTCAAATGCCAAATTCAGAGGGTCATAATAAAAAAAACTGTACATTAATATTTTCAGTTATTGAAGCTCCTCACAGTTTAATAGGTACATTTTCATAATGTGGTGTTGGATTCAGTAGACTATTTAACAATCTGGATTTAGGGCATCTGGGAATATGCAGAAAAGGCCATTTATTCTTCTTTAATCTTCTCAAATGCCAAGTTCAGAGTGTCATAATAAAAAAAAACTATACAGTAATATTTTTATCTCTTTAGGCTATTCACAGTATAATAGTTCTATTTTCATAATGTAGTGTCGAGTTCAACAGAATATTTAACAATCTGGATTTAAGTCATCTGGAAATATGGAAAACAGGCAATTTATTCTTCTCAAATGCCAAGTTCAGAGGGTCATAATAAAAAAAACTGTACAGTAATATTTTTAGTTATTTAGGCTCCTCACAGTCTAATAGGTATATTTTCATAATTTTGTGTCACATTCAACAGACTATTTGACAATCTGGAGTTAGGGCATCTGGGAATATGCAGAACAGGCCATTTATTCTCCTTTACTCTTCTCAAATGCCAAGTTCAGAGGGGTCATAATAAAAAAAACTGTACAGTAATATTTTTGTATTTTTAGGCAATTCACAGTCTATTAGTTCTATTTTCATAATGTGGTGTCAGAGTCAACAGACTATTTTTTAATCTGGAGTTAGGGAAACTGGAAATACCCAGAACAGGCAATCTATTGTAAATGTTTATGCCAAACTCGTTTTGCTCGGCTCAACCCTGCTCTCTACTGGTGAATAATTGGTACTTCGACTTTTTAAGGTGGACCGGAAAATCTGAATAAGACACTGGCAAATAAAACGCCAACTTCAGCTTAGTTAAGAGACAGTAGATGAATTCTGTTGACTTTCATACATTATGTTGGTTGAATGCATGTGCTTTAATAGTTCCTAGCTACATAGTTAACTAATTAACTACCTACCCAAGACATGAAAGACGACTGCTAACACGACAGTTTGCGTGTAAATAACTTAATATGACTGGGAATTCGATTAGCATTTAATTGACTAGATAGCCAGCTCACGACCTAATTAGTCACACGTGCTATTTTTAATATTCATCTGCTTAAACCGCCTCAACAAATGTTAATTTAAGCAGCTACACAAATTTTACATTATTTTACCACTACACCCATTTTATATCGCAGTTTAAAACTACCTCAATGCATTTAGCTAACACAATTCAGCTTTAAAATGGCAAGGTGCGTCTTACCTCATGTACAGGAACTTACCACTGAAGAGTCTGCAGGATAAGTGAAGCATGTGACCAGCCGCGGAGCTCAGTGATTTCAATATAAAAGTCCTCAATCCCTGTTCTTCAATAGTTATGCCTAAATGTACATTTAACCATAAATGCCATCCTGTATTTTGCATTCCATGGACTGTGACTTAATGCTAGTCCACAAACAAAGTATGGCACTATAAAGTGCTTTGTGTGTGTATATACATATATACTCAATTTTCTACTTACATCATGTTTTCATTGTATTCATACTGCTATCCTTAACACCAATGTATACAAATTTACAGATTTGTATAAATGTATAAAATATATGTAACTCAATATATAATTCATACAATCTGTACTGATGCAGCAAGGTTTGTATATTGGTGCATACAAATTGACATTTTCAGACAGTAGATGCCTGTCTCATTTTACTTGTTAGGGGGGAAACTGGCTCTAAATAGATTGCTTCAACTTGTGATGCCTACAAACACAAGGAGCGATGCTGCAATCTGGAGATTTTGTAAATACAAAATAAACCAATAAACAATGATCTAATTGTAAATGTATATTTATTATTATTATTATTAGGGGTTCGAGCACACAGTGCTAGAAACCCTATTGTCATTGTTCTGATTATTATTATTATTATTAGGGGTTCGAGCACGTAGTGCTAGAAACCCTATTGTAATTGTTCTGATTATTAGGGGTTCGAGCACGTAGTGCTAAAAACCCTATTGTAATTGTTCTGATTATTATTATTATTATTAGGGGTTCGAGCACGCAGTGCTAGAAACCCTATTGTAATTGTTCTGATTATTATTAGGGGTTCGAGCACGTAGTGCTAGAAACCCAATTGTAATTGTTCTGATTATCATTAGGGGTTTGAGCACGTAGTGCTAGAAACCCTATTGTAATTGTTCTGATTATTATTATTAGGGGTTAGAGCACGCAGTGCTAGAAACCCTATTGTAATTGTTCTGATTATTATTATTATTATTATAGTTAGGGGTTCGAGCACGTAGTGCTAGAAACCCTATTGTAATTGTTCTGATTATTAGGGGTTCGAGCACATAGTGCCAGAAACCCTATTGTAATTGTTCTGATTATTATTATTATTATTAGGGGTTCGAGCACGTAGTGCTAGAAACCCTATTGTAATTGTTCTGATTATTAGGGGTTCGAGCACATAGTGCCAGAAACCCTATTGTAATTGTTCTGATTATTATTATTATTATTAGGGGTTCGAGCACGTAGTGCTAGAAACCCTATTGTAATTGTTCTGATTATTAGGGGTTCGAGCACGCAGACCACTTGATCATGAGTACCAATTTGGAGCCCAATCGGACTTTTCTTCTCTTTTTAATAAATAGAAACACACTCATAGGGAATGTTCTGTCTTACTTATAGAGTGATAGATTTCCAGCAGGTTATATGTGGTCTCTTGCTGCGCTCTGGTGGTCATTTGGTGAAACAGCAACAGGTGAATTATTCTAAATTAAAGCTCTGCTGAACTTATTCAATCTTGCTTGTCTTGCTTAATTGAACATATTTATCCTTCTTGTTCATGATGGTCAGCCACCTGGGTCATTCTTGTTTATGCTCCACCCGCTTAATTTTTTTTAAATTTGCATAATATGCAAAACCTACTTTTGAGATCTTGTCCTTGGATCCTTGACCAATCATGACATGTTTGGTGTCAAACAGTTCAGCAGAGCTTACTCCTCAATAATTATTTAAAAAATCTTTACATTTATAAACAATATGGCCGCCATATGCAAATGAGTTCTACCATGGTGCAGTAAAATGTCTTTAACACATAACTTTTGAATGCTTAACCTGACACTAATACCACTTCAGTCCTTTGATCATTACATGATTCTCAGATACCCTGTCAGTTTAAGTAGACATACACCCCCAGGGGGCGGGGCCAATGCTCGATAGCTGTTTCTCTAGAACCATACAAGCTATCAAGGTCATCCTAGCCAATTATCATCTATGGCCCATGCACTAATGGTACACCAAATGAAAATTTGATATGGACACTTTTGTGGTCACTATTAGCCAATCACATTCCAGCAAGCTTTTTACAGGCGGAATGTTAATCAGGTCAAAACTTTTGCACTATATATAGGTTATTTATATGATCTTTTTATGCCTTGTGTTTTTTCAATTTAAGAACTGAAGTTGTTTCACCAAATGCCCACTAGAGTGCAGCAACACACCACATAAAACCTGATGAACACTACAGCTCAATTTATCAATGTTTTTCAACTAGTTTACTCACACCACTCATCTAGCATTGTCATTATGGTCTTTATGGTCACGCTGGTCACCCAGCTGGGTTATGCTGGCCATCCAACTTGGTCTTGCTGGTCATTCACATTGGTCATTATGGTCCTGCTGGTCATTCATATTGGTCATTATGGTCCTGCTGGTCATTCAGCTTTGTCCTCATAGTAATGCTGGTCATCTAGCTTGCTCATACTGGCCAACCACTTTTGCTATGCTGGTCATCCAGTTTGCTCATACAGGTCAACCCCCTTTGCCGTGCTGGTCATCCAGCTTGGTCAATATGGTCAACAACTTTGTTCTTGCTGGTCAATCAGCTTGGTCATCTTTCAGTTTAAGTAGACATACACCCCCAGGGGGTGGAGCCAATGCTTGATAGCTGTTTCTCTAGAACCATACAAGCTATCAAGGTCATCCTTGCCAATTATCATCTATGGCCCATGCACTAATGGTACACTAAATGAAAATTTGATTTTAATATGGACACTTTTGTGGTCACTATTAGCCAATCACAATCCAGCAAGCTTTTGAAAGGCTGAATGTTAATCAGGTCAAAACTTATACACTATTGTTGATATTATTGGTTATTGGTATGTGCCCTTTTCATGTCTCACTGCTAGGCTCTCAGCAGAATAAATGTGGCTTGTATTTTTTCAATATAAGAACTGAAGATGTTTCACCAAATGCCCACTAGAGTGCAGCAAGACACCACATAAAACCTGATGAACACAACAGCTCAATTTATCAATGCATTTCAACTAGTTTACTCACACCACTCATCTAGCATTGTCATTATGATCTTTATGGTCACGCTGGTCACCTAGCTTGGTTATGCTGCTCATCCAGCTAGGTCATTCTGGTCTTTCACATTGCTCATTATGGTCCTGCTGGTCATTCAGCTTTGTCCTCATAGCAATGGTGGTCATCCAGCTTGGTCATACTGGCCAACCACCTTTGCCATGCTGGTCATCCAGTTTGGTCATTATGGTCTTCCAGCTTGGTCAATATGGTCAACAAGTTTGTCATCCAGATTAGTCATGCTGGTAATCTAGCTTGGTCTTTATGGTCATGCTAGTCATCCTCATCCAGTTTGGCGATGCCGGTCAACCGGCAACAAGTTTTAAGCCTAACTGGCCTCCGGGGGCCTCTTTGCCTGTAACGCTCGAACCCCGTAAATCGCCGCTTGCGGCTATATTTATTATTATTCTTATTCTTTTTCTGCCATAGAAGTGATTGGGCAGAAGAAACCGTAAGGCCTACAGGGCTGAGACTTGGTCATATGGTAGTACTTCTCACCGCTACTCAGATTCAAAAGATGAGCCCGATCGGCCTCAAGGGGGCGCTATGGCGAAGGTCAACGCGTTTGGCCCCGTAACTCCTACGCCCTGATAGCTAGAGCAAAAATTCTTGCATTATATGATTCCTTGGTTAATGGCAAATCAAAAAGGTCAATAGAACTACTAAGCTCCGCCAACTTAGATTTTTTGCTATTTAGCATAATATGCAAAACCTACTTTTGAGAACTTGTCCTAAACTCATTGACCAATCCTGACATGTTTGGTGTCAAACAACTCAGCAGAGTCCCAACCTCAATAATTATCAAAAAAATTGTGAAATTTGTAAACAATATGGCCGCCATATGCAAATTAATCTTACCGTGGCACACCCAAATTTACTCTAACAGCTGTAACTTTTGAATGCTTAAACCTACACTAATGCCACTTTAGCCCTTTGATGCCAACATGATTCTGAGGTAGCCCGTCAATCTGTGTAGACATACGCCCCCAGGGGGCGGAGCCAAAGCTAAAAATCTGTTTCTCAGGAACCGTACAAGCTATGAAGCTCTCCTTTGGCATGTATCATCTATGGCCTATGTCCTAATGTTCGACAGAAGGAAAATTTGATATGCAAATTTTTGCGATCGTTATTAGCCAATCAGATTCCAGCAAGCTTTTGACAGGCTAAACAATGACCAATCAGGACGATACTTATACCCTACATGTATCTCAGGGCCTTCTATCATCCATTAAAATATGGCGTTGATTGGCCTCAAGGGGGCGCTATAGCAGAAAATCAGTTATATCTAAAGGTACAAGTGGCCTAGGCTTGTTATTCTTTTTAAGTTGTATACTTTGCTGTAGCCTTTACAACTTTGTAATTACATATGTTTACCAAAAATGCAAAGATTTTCATCAGTGGCCAAAAGAGTAAAAATGTCTCTTTTCGAACTTGTCTTTAAATCCTCAATCAATCAAAACAAATTTGGTCTTGATGCAATCTTGAGACCCTGTAGGTAAATAATTATCAAAAAAATCTTGACATTTTAACTATTTGAGGCCCATAAACCTTGATCAAACATGTACGTGAAAGCCTTTTCAGAGTTATTTGGCCAAAACTCTGTCAAAGTTTAAAACATGCCAAAACTGTTGAAGCTACTAATTAAGAATGACATTTGAAGTACATGTGCCAAGTATAAGCCAAATAAGTCTTCAGTAGGCTCTACAGTGAAAAAATAACTATTTTCAATTTATTCTATTTATCGCTATTTTCCAACCTAAATGGACAGAAGACAGGAACCTTTCACCCTATTAACACACAAATTTATACACATATATAGACTGATAATCTGATCTTGATTGCAAATTTTCAGCCAAATCGGACATGTTTTGCCTCTACAACGGCTGGAAAACTACAGCGATTTTGTAGGCCTCAAGCCTGTATTATCGCTTTTTTCAAATCTAAATGGACAGAAGTCAGGAACCTTTGACCCTATTGACACAGAAATTGACAGAGATATATAGACTGATATTGTGATCCTGATTGCAAATTTTGAGCCAAATCAGATATTTTTTGCCTCTAATATGGCCAAAGAGCAACAGCCATTTTGTAGGCCATAAGCCTGTATTATCACTTTTTTCAAACCTAAAGGGTCAGAAGTCAGGAACCTTTGACCCTATCAACACACAAATTTACATACATGTATTTACAGACCACTTGATCATGAGTACCAATTTGGAGCCCAATCGTACTTTTCTTCTCTTTTTAATAAATAGAAACACACTGATAGGGAATGTTCTGTCTTTCTGATAGAGTGATAGATTTCCAGCAGGTTATATGTGGTCTCTTGCTGCGCTCTGGTGGTCATTTGGTGAAATAGCTACAGGTGAATTATTCTAAATTAAAGCTCTGCTGAACTTATTCAATCTTACTTGTCTTGCTTAATTGAACATATTTATCCTTCTTGTTCATGCTGGTCAGCCGCCTGGGTCATTCTTGTTTATGCTCCACCCACTTAATTTTTTTTTAAATTTGCATAATATGCAAAACCTACTTTTGAGATCTTGTCCTTGGATCCTTGACCAATCATGACATGTTTGGAGTCAAACAGTTCAGCAGAGCTTACTCCTCAATAATTATTTAAAAAATCTTTACATTTATAAACAATATGGCCACCATATGCAAATGAGTTCTACCATGGTGCAGTAAAATCTCTTTAACACTTATAACTTTTGAATGCTTAACCTGACACTAATACCACTTCAGTCCTTTGATCATTACATGATTCTCAGATACCCTGTCAGTTTAAGTAGACATACACCCCCCCAGGGGGCGGGGCCAATGCTCTATAGCTGTTTCTCTAGAACCATACAAGCTATCAAGGTCATCCTAGCCAATTATCATCTATGGCCCATGCACTAATGGTACACCAAATGAAAATTTGATATGGACACTTTTGTGGTCACTATTAGCCAATAACATTCCAGCAAGCTTTTAACAGGCGGAATGTTAATCAGGTCAAAACTTATATACTATATACGGGTTATTTATATGCCCTTTTTATGCCTTGTGTTTTTTCAATTTAAGAACTGAATTTGTTTCACCAAATGCCCACTAGAGTGCAGTAAGACACCACATAAAACCTGATGAACACTACAGCTCAATTTATCAATGCTTTTCAACTAGTTTACTCACACCACTCATCTAGCATTGCCATTATGGTCTTTATGGTCACGCTGGTCACCCAGCTTGGTTATGCTGGCCATCCAGCTTGGTCATGCTGGCCATTCACATTGGTCATTATGGTCCTGCTGGTCATTCAGCTTTGTCCTCATAGTAATGGTGGTCTTCCAGCTTGGTCATACTGGCCAACCACCTTTGCCATGCTGGTCATCCAGTTTGGTCATTATGGTCTTCCAGCTTGGTCAATATGGTCAACAAGTTTGTCATCCAGATTAGTCATGCTGGTAATCTAGCTTGGTCTTCACGGTCATGCTGGTCATCCTCATCCAGTTTGGCGATGCCGGTCAACCGGCAACATGTTTTAAGCCTAACTGGCCTCCAGGGGTCTCTTTGCCTGTAACGCTCGAACCCCGTAAATCGCCGCTTGCGGCTATATTTATTATTATTCTTATTCTTTTTCTGCCATAGAAGTGATCGGGCAGAAGAAACCGTAAGGCCTACAGGGCTGAGACTTGGTCATATGGTAGTACTTCTCACCGCTACTCAGATTCAAAAGATGAGCCCGATCGGCCTCAAGGGGGCGCTATGGCGAAGGTCAACGCGTTAGGCCTCGTAACTGCCACGCCCTGATAGCTAGAGCAAAAATTCTTGCACTATATGATTCCTTGGTTAATGGCAAATCAAAAAGGTCAATAGAACCACTAAGCTCCGCCCACTTAGATTTTTTGCTATTTAGCATAATATGCAAAACCTACTTTTGAGAACTTGTCCTAGGGTCATTGACCAATCCTGTCATATTTGGTGTCAAACAACTCAGCAGAGTCCCAACCTCAATAATTATCAAAAAAATTGTGAAATTTGTAAACAATATGGCCGCCATATGCAAATTAATCTTACCGTGGCACACCCAAATTTACTCTAACAGCTGTAACTTTTGAATGCTTAAACCTACACTAATGCCACTTTAGACCATTGATGCCAACATGATTCTGAGGTAGCCCGTCAATCTGTGTAGACATACGCCCCCAGGGGGCGGAGCCAAAGCTAAAAATCTGTTTCTCAGGAACCGTACAAGCTATGAAGCTCTCCTTTGGCATGTATCATCTATGGCCTATGTCCTAATGTTTTACAGAAGGAAAATTTGATATGCAAATTTTTGCGATCGTTATTAGCCAATCAGATTCCAGCAAGCTTTTGACATGCTAAACAATGACCAATCAGGACGATACTTATACCCTACATGTATCTCAGGGCCTTCTATCATCCATTAAAATATGGCGTTGATTGGCCTCAAGGGGGCGCTATAGCAGAAAATCAGTTATATCTAAAGGTACAAGTGGCCTAGGCTTGTTATTCTTTTTTAGTTGTATACTTTGCTGTAGCCTTTACAACTTTGTAATTACATGTATTTACCAAAAATGGAAAGATTTTCATCAGTGGCCAAAAGAGTAAAAATTGCTCTTTTCGAACTTGTCTTTAAGTCCTTAATCAATCAAAATAACTTTGGTCTTGATGCAATCTTGAGACCCTGTAGGTAAATAATTATCAAAAAAATCTTGACATTTTAACTATTTGAGGCCCATAAACCTTGATCAAACATGTACGTGAAAGCCTTTTCAGAGTTATTTGGCCAAAACTCTGTCAAAGTTTAAAACATGCCAAAACTGTTGAAGCTACTAATTAACAATGACATTTGAAGCACATTTGCCAAGTATGAGCCAAATAAGTCTTCAGTAGGCTCTACAGTGAAAAAATAACTATTTTCAATTTATTCTATTTATCGCTATTTTCCAACCTAAATGGACAGAAGACAGGAACCTTTCACCCTATCAACACACAAATTTATACACATATATAGACTGATAATCTGATCTTGACTGCAAATTTTCAGCCAAATCGGACATGTTTTCCCTCTACAACGGCTGGAAAACTACAGCGATTTTGTAGGCCTCAAGCCTGTATTATCGCTTTTTTCAAACCTAAATGGACATAAGTCAGGAACCTTTGACCCTATCGACACAGAAATTGACATACATATATAGACTGATATTGTGATCTTGATTGCAAATTTTGAGCCAAAACAGATATTTTTTGCCTCTAATATGGCCAAAGAGCAACAGCCATTTTGTAGGCCATAAGCCTGTATTATCGCTTTTTTCAAACCTAAATGGACAGAAGTCAGGAACCTTTGACCCTATCAACACACAAATTTACACACATATATATGCAGACCACTTAATCATGAGTACCAATTTGGAGCCCAATCGGACTTTTCTTCTCTTTTTAATAAATAGAAACACACTGATAGGGAATGTTCTGTCTTACTTATAGAGTGATAGATTTCCAGCAGGTTATATGTGGTCTCTTGCTGCGCTCTGGTGGTCATTTGGTGAAACAGCTACATTTGAATTATTCTAAATTGAAGCTCTGCTGAACTTATTTAATCATTTTTGTCTTGCTTAATTGAACATATTTATCCTTCTTGGTCATGCTAGTCAGCCACCTGGGTCATTCTTATTTATGCTCCACCCACTTAATTTTTTTTAAATTTGCATAATATGCAAAACCTACTTTTGAGATCTTGTCTTTGCCTCCTTGACCAATCATGACATGTTTGGTGTCAAACAGTTCAGCAGAGCTTACTCCTCAATAATTATAAAAAAGAATCTTTACATTTATAAACAATATGGCCGCCATATGCAAATTAGTTTTACCATGGTGCAGTAAAATGTCTTTAACACTTATAACTTTTGAATGCTTAACCTGACACTAATACCACTTCAGACCTTTGATCATTACATGATTCTCAGATACCCTGTGAGTTTAAGTAGACATACACCCCCCCAGGGGGCGGGGCCAATGCTCGATAGCTGTTTCTCTACAACCATACAAGCTATCAAGGTCATCCTTGCCAATTATCATCTATGGCCCATGCACTAATGGTACACCAAATGAAAATTTGATATGGACACTTTTGTGGTCACTATTAGCCAATCACATTCCAGCAAGCTTTTGACAGGCAGAATGTTTATCAGGTCAAAACTTATACACTATATATGGGTTATTTATATGCCCTTTTTATGCCTTGTGTTTTTTGAATTTAAGAACTGAAGTTGTTTCACCAAATGCCCACTAGAGTGCAGCAAGACACCACATAAAACCTGATGAACACTACAGCTCAATTTATCAATGCTTTTCAACTAGTTTACTCACACCACTCATCTAGCATTGTCATTTTGGTCTTTATGGTCACGCTGGTTACCCAGCTTGGTTATCCAGTTTGGTGATGACGGTCAACCAGCAACAGGTTTTAAGCCTAACTGGCCTCCAGGGGCCTCTTTGCCTGTGACGCTCGAACCCCGTAAATCGCCGCTTGCGGCTATATTTATTAGGGGTTCGAGCACGTAGTGCTAGAAACCCTATTGTAATTGTTCTGATTATTATTATTATAGTTCTTATTCTTTTTCTGCCATAGAAGTGATTGGGCAGAAGACACCGTAAGGCCTACAGGGCTGAGACTTGGTCATATGGTAGTACTTCTCACCGCTACTCAGATTCAAAAGATGAGCCTGATCGGCCTCAAGGGGGCGCTATGGCGAAGGTCAACGCGTTTGGCCCCGTAACTCCTACGCCCTGATAGCTAGAGCAAAAATTCTTGCATTATATGATTCCTTGGTTAATGGCAAATCAAAAAGGTCAATAGAGCCACTAAGCTCCGCCCACTTAGATTTTTTGCTATTTAGCATAATATGCAAAACCTACTTTTGAGAACTTGTCCTAGGGTCATTGACCAATCCTGTCATATTTGGTGTCAAACAACTCAGCAGAGTCCCATCCTCAATAATTATCGAAAAAATTGAGAAATTTTTAAACAATATGGCCACCATATGCAAATTAATCTTACCGTGGCACACCCAAATTTACTCTAACAGCTGTAACTTTTGAATGCTTAAACCTACACTAATGCCACTTTACAACTTTGATGCCAACATGATTCTGAGGTAGCCCGTCAATCTGTGTAGACATACGCCCCCAGGGGGCGGAGCCAAAGCTAAAAATCTGTTTCTCAGGAACCGTACAAGCTATGAAGCTCTCCTTTGGCATGTATCATCTATGGCCTATGTCCTAATGTTTTAAAGAAGGAAAATTTGATATGCAAATTTTTGCAATCGTTATTAGCCAATCAGATTCCAGCAAGCTTTTGACAGGCTAAACAATGACCAATCAGGACGATACTTATACCCTACATGTATCTCAGGGCCTTCTATCATCCATTAAAATATGGCGTTGATTGGCCTCAAGGGGGCGCTATAGCAGAAAATAAGTTATATCTAAAGGTACAAGTGGCCTAGGCTTGTTATTCTTTTTTAGTTGTATACTTTGCTGTAGCCTTTACAACTTTGTAATTACATATGTTTACCAAAAATGCAAAGATTTTCATCAGTGGCCAAAAGAGTAAAAATTGCTCTTTTCGAACTTGTCTTTAAGTCCTTAATCAATCAAAACAAATTTGGTCTTTATGCAATCTTGAGACCCTGTAGGTAAATAATTATCAAAAAAATCTTGACATTTTAACTATTTGAGGCCCATAAACCTTGATCAAACATGTACGTGAAAGCCTTTTCAGAGTTATTTGGCCAAAACTCTGTCAAAGTTTAAAACATGCCAAAACTGTTGAAGCTACTAATTAACAATGACATTTGAAGTACATGTGCCAAGTATGAGCCAAATAAGTCTTCAGTAGGCTCTACAGTGAAAAAATAACTATTTTCAATTTATTCTATTTATCGCTATTTTCCAACCTAAATGGACAGAAGGCAGGAACCTTTCACCCTATCAACACACAAATTTATACACATATATAGACTGATAATCTGATCTTGATTGCAAATTTTCAGCCAAATCGGACATGTTTTGCCTCTACAACGGCTGGAAAACTACAGCGATTTTGTAGGCCTCAAGCCTGTATTATCGCTTTTTTCAAATCTAAATGGACAGAAGTCAGGAACCTTTGACCCTATTGACACAGAAATTGACATACATATATAGACTGATATTGTGATCCTGATTGCAAATTTTGAGCCAAATCAGATATTTTTTGCCTCTAATATGGCCAAAGAGCAACAGCCATTTTGTAGGCCATAAGCCTGTATCATCACTTTTTTCAAACCTAAATGGTCAGAAGTCAGGAACCTTTGACCCTATCAACACACAAATTTACATACATGTATATACAGACCACTTGATCATGAGTACCAATTTGGAGCCCAATCGGACTTTTCTTCTCTTTGTAATAAATAGAAACACACTGATAGGGAATGTTCTGTCTTACTTATAGAGTGATAGATTTCCAGCAGGTTATATGTGGTCTCTTGCTGCGCTCTGGTGGTCATTTGGTGAAACAGCTACAGGTGAATTATTCTAAATTAAAGCTCTGCTGAACTTATTCAATCTCGCTTGTCTTGCTTAATTGAACATATTTATCCTTCTTGGTCATGCTGGTCAGCCGCCTGGGTCATTCTTGTTTATGCTCCACCCACTTAATTTTTTTTAAATTTGCATAATATGCAAAACCTACTTTTGAGATCTTGTCCTTGGATCCTTGACCAATCATGACATGTTTGGTGTCAAACAGTTCAGCAGAGCTTACTCCTCAATAATTATTAAAAAAATCTTTACATTTATAAACAATATGGCCGCCATATGCAAATGAGTTCTACCATGGTGCAGTAAAATGTCTTTAACACTTATAACTTTTGAATGCTTAACCTGACACTAATACCACTTCAGTCCTTTGATCATTACATGATTCTCAGATACCCTGTCAGTTTAAGTAGACATACACACCCAGGGGGCGGGGCCAATGCTCGATAGCTGTTTCTCTAGAACCATACAAGCTATCAAGGTCATCCTTGCCAATTATCATCTATGGCCCATGCACTAATGGTACACCAAATGAAAATTTTATATGGACACTTTTGTGGTCACTATTAGCCAATCACATTCCAGCAAGCTTTTAACAGGCGGAATGTTAATCAGGTCAAAACTTATATACTATATACGGGTTATTTATATGCCCTTTTTATGCCTTGTGTTTTTTCAATTTAAGAACTGAATTTGTTTCACCAAATGCCCACTAGAGTGCAGTAAGACACCACATAAAACCTGATGAACACTACAGCTCAATTTATCAATGCTTTTCAACTAGTTTACTCACACCACTCATCTAGCATTGCCATTATGGTCTTTATGGTCACGCTGGTCACCCAGCTTGGTTATGCTGGCCATCCAGCTTGGTCATGCTGGCCATTCACATTGGTCATTATGGTCCTGCTGGTCATTCAGCTTTGTCCTCATAGTAATGGTGGTCTTCCAGCTTGGTCATACTGGCCAACCACCTTTGCCATGCTGGTCATCCAGTTTGGTCATTATGGTCTTCCAGCTTGGTCAATATGGTCAACAAGTTTGTCATCCAGATTAGTCATGCTGGTAATCTAGCTTGGTCTTCACGGTCATGCTGGTCATCCTCATCCAGTTTGGCGATGCCGGTCAACCGGCAACATGTTTTAAGCCTAACTGGCCTCCAGGGGTCTCTTTGCCTGTAACGCTCGAACCCCGTAAATCGCCGCTTGCGGCTATATTTATTATTATAGTTCTTATTCTTTTTCTGCCATAGAAGTGATTGGGCAGAAGAAACCGTAAGGCCTACAGGGCTGAGACTTGGTCATATGGTAGTACTTCTCACCGCTACTCAGATTCAAAAGATGAGCCCGATCGGCCTCAAGGGGGCGCTATGGCGAAGGTCAACGCGTTTGGCCTCGTAACTCCTACGCCCTGATAGCTAGAGCAAAAATTCTTGCATTATATGATTCCTTTTTTAATGGCAAATCAAAAAGGTCGATAGAACCACTAAGCTCCGCCCACTTAGATTTTTTGCTATTTAGCATAATATGCAAAACCTACTTTTGAGAACTTGTCCTAGGGTCATTGACCAATCCTGTCATATTTGGTGTCAAACAACTCAGCAGAGTCCCATCCTCAATAATTATCGAAAAAATTGAGAACTTTTTAAACAATATGGCCGCCATATGCAAATTAATCTTACCGTGGCACACCCAAATTTACTCTAACAGCTGTAACTTTTGAATGCTTAAACCTACACTAATGCCACTTTACAACTTTGATGCCAACATGATTCTGAGGTAGCCCGTCAATCTGTGTAGACATACGCCCCCAGGGGGCGGAGCCAAAGCTAAAAATCTGTTTCTCAGGAACCGTACAAGCTATCAAGCTCTCCTTTGGCATGTATCATCTATGGCCTATGTCCTAATGTTTTACAGAAGGAAAATTTGATATGCAAATTTTTGCGATCGTTATTAGCCAATCAGATTCCAGCAAGCTTTTGACAGGATAAACAATGACCAATCAGGACGATACTTATACCCTACATGTATCTCAGGGCCTTCTATCATCCATTAAAATATGGCGTTGATTGGCCTCAAGGGGGCGCTATAGCAGAAAATCAGTTATATCTAAAGGTACAAGTGGCCTAGGCTTGTTATTCTTTTTTAGTTGTATACTTTGCTGTAGCCATTAAAACTTTGTAATTACATATGTTTACCAAAAATGCAAAGATTTTCATCAGTGGCCAAAAGAGTAAAAATTGCTCTTTTCGAACTTGTCTTTAAGTCCTTAATCAATCAAAACAATTTTGGTCTTGATGCAATCTTGAGACCCTGTAGGTAAATAATTATCAAAAAAATCTTGACATTTTAACTATTTGAGGCCCATAAACCTTGATCAAACATGTACGTGAAAGCCTTTTCAGAGTTATTTGGCCAAAACTCTGTCAAAGTTTAAAACATGCCAAAACTGTTGAAGCTACTAATTAACAATGACATTTGAAGTACATGTGCCAAGTATGAGCCAAATAAGTCTTCAGTAGGCTCTACAGTGAAAAAATAACTATTTTCAATTTATTCTATTTATCGCTATTTTCCAACCTAAATGGACAGAAGACAGGAACCTTTCACCCTATCAACACACAAATTTATACACATATATAGACTGATAATCTGATCTTGATTGCAAATTTTCAGCCAAATCGGACATGTTTTGCCTCTACAACGGCTGGAAAACTACAGCGATTTTGTAGGCCTCAAGCCTGTATTATCGCTTTTTTCAAATCTAAATGGACAGAAGTCAGGAGCCTTTGACCCTATTGACATTGAAATTGACATACATATATAGATTGATATTGTGATCCTGATTGCAAATTTTGAGCCAAATCAGATATTTTTTGCCTCTAATATGGCCAAAGAGCAACAGCCATTTTGTAGGCCATAAGCCTGTATTATCACTTTTTTCAAACCTAAATGGTCAGAAGTCAGGAACCTTTGACCCTATCAACACACAAATTTACAAACATGTATATACAGACCACTTGATCATGAATACCAATTTGGAGCCCAATCGGACTTTTCTTCTCTTTTTAATAAATAGAAACACACTGATAGGGAATGTTCTGTCTTTCTGATAGAGTGATAGATTTCCAGCAGGTTATATGTGGTCTCTTGCTGCGCTCTGGTGGTCATTTGGTGAAACAGCTACAGGTGAATTATTCTAAATTAAAGCTCTGCTGAACTTATTCAATCTTGCTTGTCTTTCTTAATTGAACATATTTATCCTTCTTGTTCATGCTGGTCAGCCGCCTGGGTCATTCTTGTTTATGCTCCACCCACTTAATTTTTTTTTTAATTTGCATAATATGCAAAACCTACTTTTGAGATCTTGTCCTTGGATCCTTGACCAATCATGACATGTTTGGTGTCAAACAGTTCAGCAGAGCTTACTCCTCAATAATTATTAAAAAAATCTTTACATTTATAAACAATATGGCCGCCATATGCAAATGAGTTCTACCATGGTGCAGTAAAATGTCTTTAACACTTATAACTTTTGAATGCTTAACCTGACACTAATACCACTTCAGTCCTTTGATCATTACATGATTCTCAGATACCCTGTCAGTTTAAGTAGACATACACCCCCCCAGGGGGCGGGGCCAATGCTCGATAGCTGTTTCTCTAGAACCATACAAGCTATCAAGGTCATCCTAACCAATTATCATCTATGGCCCATGCACTAATGGTACACCAAATGAAAATTTGATATGGACACTTTTGTGGTCACTATTAGCCAATCACATTCCAGCAAGCTTTTAACAGGCGGAATATTAATCAGGTCAAAACTTATATACTATATACGGGTTATTTATATGCCCTTTTTATGCCTTGTGTTTTTTCAATTTAAGAACTGAATTTGTTTCACCAAATGCCCACTAGAGTGCAGTAAGACACCACATAAAACCTGATGAACACTACAGCTCAATTTATCAATGCTTTTCAACTAGTTTACTCACACCACTCATCTAGCATTGTCATTATGGTCTTTATGGTCACGCTGGTCACCTAGCTTGGTTATGCTGCCCATCCAGCTAGGTCATTGTGGTCATTCACATTGGTCATTATGGTCCTGCTGGTCATTCAGCTTTGTCATCATAGCAATGCTGGTCATCCAGCTTGGTCATACTGGCCAAACACCTTTGCCATGCTGGTCATCCAGTTTGGTGATGCCGGTCAACAGGCAACATGTTTTAAGCCTAACTGGCCTCCAGGGGCCTCTTTGTCTGTAACGCTCGAACCCCGTAAATCGCCGCTTACGGCTATATTTATTATTAGGGTTCAAGCACCGAAGGTGCGTAGAACCCTATTGTTTTTGCTAAGATTTTTCTTATTATTATTATTATTCTTTTTCTCCTGTAAAAACAGTTGTGCAGCATAAACCGTACGTCATAGAGAAATGAAACTTGGTAGGTAGATGTAGGATCAGTGCATCTCGGTGGACAACAAAAATGGCACCGATTGGTCAAGTGGTGGCGCTATAAACAAGGAAATTCATTTTTCACAATTTTCTCAATAACTCAAAAACCATAAGACCTACATTCAAAATTCTTTGTTTGATGGATTCCTTGGGTCAATACCTACAACTTTCCAATTTGGACCATGCACTTCCGTCTATATAGATTTTTTGCTAATTTGCATAATATGCAAAACATACTTTTGCGAACTAGTCCTAGGAATTTTGATCAATCCTGGCATGTTTGGTATCAAAACACTCGTGAGAGCATGGCCTTCAATATTCATTAAGAAAAAGTTGAAATTTGTAAACAATATGGCCACCATATGCAAATTAGTCCTTCCGGATATATGCCCCATTCACTTCAATTGTTAAATTTGGAACACTGTTTCTCAGCAACCGTGCAACCTAGCAAGCTGAAACTTTGCATGCAGAATCTGTCATACAGCCTCTAAAGGATGTTCAAAGGGCAACTTAATCAATCAACATGGCTGAACACCATCAGCCAATCAGCATTCAGCAGACATTTTGGCAGGCTGAATGTTGCCCAATCTGGATGACACTTGGCAGTTATGTTCAGGTGGAGACGCTGTAGTGACCTGCAAATTGCTGAAACAATCCGACCACTGGGGGGCGCTGTTCCAACAAATCGAATACATGTCAATCATACTATACTATTTTGACATCTAAATGTTTGTGCCATATTTAGTACAGTGGCTCTGACAAATTTGTCAATACAACTATGTTTAAAAAGTGCTTTGTTTATTCAGAACTGCTAATTGTTTGAAAATAGCAATATTGATACTAGTCTCTGGATATTTGGCCTATCACCGCCATTTCAGACTTGTTGCACACTGTAGAGTCTCTAGGTTAAGATTCAATAAAAACATTTGTGAAAATTTCACATACAATAGTGTCCAGGCATCAAGCAGTCTGAGCGTCCTTGAAATTTTCAACCTAAATTGCTGTAACTCTGCAGTATTTGCTGTAATCTCACAATGTCAAAGACCTCTGTACAATATCACTCTGATGAAGCGCCATTTAATACAGAACTAGATTTAGAATATATTTGTAATTACATGTCATATCAGAACATGCACTCCTTTGTGCCTCTTCTCAACATTAATAACAGGTGAAAGACTTTTGATAATTTCTCAATGTGACAGAGTGTCTCCAATTGTGTTACACCTTCTTACACATCACCATCCTATGCTCTAGTAGGCACCATTGTGCCAGTTGCTGTTTGATGAAGCGCCATTTAATTCAGAACTAGATTTAGAATAACTTTGTAATTACATGTCATGTCAGACAATGAACTCATTTGTGTTAATGTAAACTTGTTTGGTAAAACATTTCAGCTTGTTTTGCAAAGGTCAAAAGGTCAATCTGAACACCACTTTGTAAACATTCTGGTTGAAACCACCTGATCAATACCAATAACATGTAGACACATTTTGACTAGATCTAACTCACTTGATGAATATCCTACAAACTTCACTAGATTGACATTACAATTACAATTTACAATTTAAGCACTGATCACGTTGAAAGGCTTCTGCTCAACATTAATAACAGGTGAAAAATTTTTAATAATCTCTAAATGTGACAGGGCATCTCCAATCATATTAGCCCTTTTTACACATCACCATTCAGTTCTCTAGTATGCACCATTGTGCCAGTTGGTGCTTGAACCCGATGATTGCCGCTTGCGGCTATATTTAGGGGTTCGAGCACGTAGTGCTAGAAACCCTATTGTAATTGTTCTGATTATTATTATTATTATTAGGGGTTCGAGCACGTAGTGCTAGAAACCCTATTGTAATTGTTCTGATTATTATTATTATTATTATTATTATTATTATTATTATTATTATTATTATTATTATTATTATAGTTCTTATTCTTTTTCTGCCATAGAAGTGATTGGGCAGAAGAAACCGTAAGGCCTACAGAGCTGAGACTTGGTCATATGGTAGTACTTCTCACCGCTACTCAGATTCAAAAGATGAGCCCGATCGGCCTCAAGGGGGCGCTATGGCGAAGGTCAACGCGTTTGGCCTCGTAACTCCTACGCCCTGATAGCTAGAGCAAAAATTCTTGCATTATATGATTCCTTGGTTAATGAGAAATCAAAAAGGTCAATAGAACCACTAAGCTCCGCCCACTTAGATTTTTTGCTATTTAGCATAATATGCAAAACCTACTTTTGAGAACTTGTCCTAGGGTCATTGACCAATCCTGTCATATTTGGTGTCAAACAACTCAGCAGAGTCCCAACCTCAATAATTATCAAAAAAATTTTGAAATTTGTAAACAATATGGCCGCCATATGCAAATTAATCTTACCGTGGCACACCCAAATTTACTCTAACAGCTGTAACTTTTGAATGCTTAAACCTACACTAATGCCACTTTAGAACTTTGATGCCAACATGATTCGGAGGTAGCCCGTCAATCTGTGTAGACATACGCCCCCAGGGGGCGGAGCCAAAGCCAAAAATCTGTTTCTCAGGAACCGTACAAGCTATGAAGCTCTCCTTTGGCATGTATCATCTATGGCCTATGTCCTAATGTTTTACAGAAGGAAAATTTGATATGCAAATTTTTGCGATCGTTATTAGCCAATCAGTTTCCAGCAAGCTTTTGACAGGCTAAACAATGACCAATCAGGACGATACTTATACCCTACATGTATCTCAGGGCCTTCTATCATCCATTAAAATATGGTGTTGATTGGCCTCAAGGGGGCGCTATAGCAGAAAATCAGTTATATCTGAAGGTACAAGTGGCCTAGGCTTGTTATTCTTTTTTAGTTGTATACTTTGCTGTAGCCTTTACAACTTTGTAATTACATATGTTTACCAATAATGCAAAGATTTTCATCAGTGGCCAAAAGAGTAAAAATTGCTCTTTTCGAACTTGTCTTTAAGTCCTTAATCAATCAAAACAAATTTGGTCTTGATGCAATCTTGAGACCCTGTAGGTAAATAATTATTAAAAAAATCTTGACATTTAAACTATTTGAGGCCCATAAACCTTGATCAAACATGTACGTGAAAGCCTTTTCAGAGTTATTTGGCCAAAACTCTGTCAAAGTTTAAAATATGCCAAAACTGTTGAAGCTACTAATTAACAATGACATTTGAAGTACATGTGCCAAGTATGAGCCAAATAAGTCTTCAGTAGGCTCTACAGTGAAAAAATAACTATTTTCAATTTATTCTATTTATCGCTATTTTCCAACCTAAATGGACAGAAGACAGGAACCTTTCACCCTATCAACACACAAATTTATACACATATATAGACTGATAATCTGATCTTGATTGCAAATTTTCAGCCAAATCGGACATGTTTTGCCTCTACAACGGCTGGAAAACTACAGCGATTTTGTAGGCCTCAAGCCTGTATTATCGCTTTTTTCAAATCTAAATGGACAGAAGTCAGGAACCTTTGACCCTATTGACACAGAAATTGACATACATATATAGACTGATATTGTGATCCTGATTGCAAATTTTGAGCCAAATCAGATATTTTTTGCCTCTAATATGGCCAAAGAGCAACAGCCATTTTGTAGGCCATAAGCCTGTATTATCACTTTTTTCAAACCTAAATGGTCAGAAGTCAGGAACCTTTGACCCTATCAACAAACAAATTTACATACATGTATATACAGACCACTTGATCATGAGTACCAATTTGGAGCTCAATCGGACTTTTCTTCTCTTTTTAATAAATAGAAACACACTGATAGGGAATGTTCTGTCTTTCTGATAGAGTGATAGATTTCCAGCAGGTTATATGTGGTCTCTTGCTGCGCTCTGGTGGTCATTTGGTGAAACAGCTACAGGTGAATTATTCTAAATTAAAGCTCTGCTGAACTTATTCAATCTTGCTTGTCTTGCTTAATTGAACATATTTATCCTTCTTGTTCATGCTGGTCAGCCGCCTGGGTCATTCTTGTTTATGCTCCACCCACTTAATTTTTTTTTAAATTTGCATAATATGCAAAACCTTCTTTTGAGATCTTGTCCTTGGATCCTTGACCAATCATGACATGTTTGGTGTCAAACAGTTCAGCAGAGCTTACTCCTCAATAATTATTAAAAAAATCTTTACATTTATAAACAATATGGCCGCCATATGCAAATGAGTTCTACCATGGTGCAGTAAAATGTCTTTAACACTTATAACTTTTGAATGCTTAACCTGACACTAATACCACTTCAGTCCTTTGATCATTACATGATTCTCAGATACCCTGTCAGTTTAAGTAGACATACACCCCCAGGGGGCAGAGCCAATGCTCGATAGCTGTTTCTCTAGAACCATACAAGCTATCAAGGTCATCCTAGCCAATTATCATCTATGGCCCATGCACTAATGGTACACCAAATGAAAATTTGATATGGACACTTTTGTGGTCACTATTAGCCAATCACATTCCAGCAAGCTTTTGACAGGCTGAATGTTAATCAGGTCAAAACTTATATACTATATACGGGTTATTTATATGCCCTTTTTATGCCTTGTGTTTTTTCAATTTAAGAACTGAATTTGTTTCACCAAATGCGCACTAGAGTGCAGTAAGACACCACATAAAACCTGATGAACACTACAGCTCAATTTATCAATGCTTTTTTCAACTAGTTTACTCACACCACTCATCTAGCATTGCCATTATGGTCTTTATGGTCACGCTGGTCACCCAGCTTGGTTATGCTGGCCATCCAGCTTGGTCATGCTGGCCATTCACATTGGTCATTATGGTCCTGCTGGTCATTCAGCTTTGTCCTCATAGTAATGGTGGTCTTCCAGCTTGTTCATACTGGCCAACCACCTTTGCCATGCTGGTCATCCAGTTTGGTCATTATGGTCAACAAGTTTGTCATCCAGATTAGTCATGCTGGTAATCTAGCTTGGTCTTCACGGTCATGCTGGTCATCCTCATCCAGTTTAAGCCTAACTGGCCTCCAGGGGTCTCTTTGCCTGTAACGCTCGAACCCCGTAAATCGCCGCTTGCGGCTATATTTATTATAGTTCTTATTCTTTTTCTGCCATAGAAGTGATTGGGCAGAAGAAACCGTAAGGCCTACAGGGCTGAGACTTGGTCATATGGTAGTACTTCTCACCGCTACTCAGATTCAAAAGATGAGCCAAATCGGCCTCAAGGGGGCGCTATGGCGAAGGTCAACGCGTTTGGCCCCGTAACTCCTACGCCCTGATAGCTAGAGCAAAAATTCTTGCATTATATGATTCCCTGGTTAATGGCAAATCAAAAAGGTCAATAGAACCACTAAGCTCCGCCCACTTAGATTTTTTGCTATTTAGCATAATATGCAAAACCTACTTTTGAGAACTTGTCCTAAACTCATTGACCAATCCTGTCATATTTGGTGTCAAACAACTCAGCAGAGTCCCAAACTCAATAATTATCAAAAAAATTGTGAAATTTGTAAACAATATGGCCGCCATATGCAAATTAATCTTACCGTGGCACACCCAAATTTACTCTAACAGCTGTAACTTTTGAATGCTTAAACCTACACTAATGCCACTTTAGACCTTTGATGCCAACATGATTCTGAGGTAGCCCGTCAATCTGTGTAGAAGTACGCCTCCAGGGGGCGGAGCCAAAGCTAAAAATCTGTTTCTCAGGAACCGTACAAGTTATGAAGCTCTCCTTTGGCATGTATCATCTATGGCCTATGTCCTAATGTTTTACAGAAGGAAAATTTGATATGCAAATTTTTGCGATCGTTATTAGCCAATCAGATTCCAGCAAGCTTTTGACATGCTAAACAATGACCAATCAGGACGATACTTATACCCTACATGTATCTCAGGGCCTTCTATCATCCATTAAAATATGGCGTTGATTGGCCTCAAGGGGGCGCTATAGCAGAAAATCAGTTATATCTAAAGGTACAAGTGGCCTAGGCATGTTATTCTTTTTTAGTTGTATACTTTGCTGTAGCCTTTACAACTTTGTAATTACATGTGTTTACCAAAAATGCAAAGATTTTCATCAGTGGCCAAAAGAGTAAAAATTGCTCTTTTCGAACTTGTCTTTAAGTCCTTAATCAATCAAAACAAATTTGGTCTTGATGCAATCTTGAGACCCTGTAGGTAAATAATTATCAAAAAAATCTTGACATTTTAACTATTTGAGGCCCATAAACCTTGATCAAACATGTACGTGAAAGCCTTTTCAGAGTTATTTGGCCAAAACTCTGTCAAAGTTTAAAACATGCCAAAACTGTTGAAGCTACTAATTACCAATGACATTTGAAGCACATGTGCCAAGTATGAGCCAAATAAGTCTTCAGTAGGCTCTACAGTGAAAAAATAACTATTTTCAATTTATTCTATTTATCGCTATTTTCCAACCTAAATGGACAGAAGACAGGAACCTTTCACCCTATCGACACACAAATTTATACACATATATAGACTGATAATCTGATCTTGATTGCAAATTTTCAGCCAAATCGGACATGTTTTGCCTCTACAACGGCTGGAAAACTATAGCGATTTTGTAGGCCTCAAGCCTGTATTATCGCTTTTTTCAAATCTAAATGGACAGAAGTCAGGAACCTTTGACCCTATCGACACAGAAATTGACATACATATATAGACTGATATTGTGATCTTGATTGCAAATTTTGAGCCAAATCAGATATTTTTTGCCTCTAATATGGCCAAAGAGCAACAGCCATTTTGTAGGCCATAAGCCTGTATTATCGCTTTTTTCAAGCCTAAATGGACAGAAGTCAGGAACCTTTGACCCTATCAACACACAAATTTACACACGTATATATATACAGACCACTTGATCATGAGTACTAATTTGGAGCCCAATCGGACTTTTCTTCTCTTTTTAATAAATAGAAACACACTGATAGGGAATGTTCTGTCTTACTTATAGAGTGATAGATTTCCAGCAGGTTATATGTGGTCTCTTGCTGCGCTCTGGTGGTCATTTGGTGAAACAGCTACAGGTGAATTATTCTAAATTAAAGCTCTGCTGAACTTATTCAATCTTGCTTGTCTTGCTTAATTGAACATCTTTATCCTTCTTGTTCATGATGGTCAGCCGCCTGGGTCATTCTTGTTTATGCTCCACCCACTTAATTTTTTTTTAAATTAGCATAATATGCAAAACCTACTTTTGAGATCTTGTCCTTGGATCCTTGACCAATCATGACATGTTTGGTGTCAAACAGTTCAGCAGAGCTTACTCCTCAATAATTATTTAAAAAAAATCTTTACATTTGTAAACAATATGGCCGCTATATGCAAATTAGTTCTACCACAGTGCAGTAAAATGTCTTTAACACTTATAACTTTTGAATGCTTAACCTGACACTAATACCACTTCAGTCCTTTCATCATTACATGATTCTCAGATACCCTGTCAGTTTAAGTAGACATACACCCCCCCAGGGGGCGCAGCCAATGCTCGATAGCTGTTTCTCTAGAACCATACAAGCTATCAAGGTCATCCTAGCCAATTATCATCTATGGCCCATGCACTAATGGTACACCAAATGAAAATTTGATATGGACACTTTTGTGGTCACTATTAGCCAATCACATTCCAGCAAGCTTTTAACAGGCTGAATGTTAATCAGGTCAAAACTTATATACTATATACGGGTTATTTATATGCCCTTTTTATGCCTTGTGTTTTTTCAATTTAAGAACTGAATTTGTTTCACCAAATGCCCACTAGAGTGCAGTAAGACACCACATAAAACCTGATGAACACTACAGCTCAATTTATCAATGCTTTTCAACTAGTTTACTCACACCATTCATCTAGCATTGCCATTATGGTCTTTATGGTCACGCTGGTTACCCAGCTTGGTTATCCAGTTTGGTGATGACGGTCAACCAGCAACAGGTTTTAAGCCTAACTGGCCTCCAGGGGCCTCTTTGCCTGTGACGCTCGAACCCCGTAAATCGCCGCTTGCGGCTATATTTATTATTCTTATTCTTTTTCTGCCATAGAAGTGATCGGGCAGAAGAAACCGTAAGGCCTACAGGGCTGAGACTTGGTCATATGGTAGTACTTCTCACCGCTACTCAGATTCAAAAGATGAGCCCGATCGGCCTCAAGGGGGCGCTATGGCGAAGGTCAACGCGTTAGGCCTTGTAACTGCCACGCCCTGATAGCTAGAGCAAAAATTCTTGCATTATATGATTCCTTGGTTAATGGCAAATCAAAAAGGTCAATAGAACCACTAAGCTCCGCCCACTTAGATTTTTTGCTATTTAGCATAATATGCAAAACCTACTTTTGAGAACTTGTCCTAGGGTCATTGACCAATCCTGTCATATTTGGTGTCAAACAACTCAGCAGAGTCCCAACCTCAATAATTATCAAAAAAATTGTGAAATTTGTAAACAATATGGCCGCCATATGCAAATTAATCTTACCGTGGCACACCCAAATTTACTCTAACAGCTGTAACTTTTGAATGCTTAAACCTACACTAATGCCACTTTAGACCTATGATGCCAACATGATTCTGAGGTAGCATGTCAATGTGTGTAGACATACGCCCCCAGGGGGCGGAGCCAAAGCTAAAAATCTGTTTCTCAGGAACCGTACAAGCTATGAAGCTCTCCTTTGGCATGTATCATCTATGGCCTATTACCAAATGATTCACTGAAGGAAAATTTGATATGCAAATTTTTGCGATCGTTATTAGCCAATCAGATTCCAGCAAGCTTTTGACAGGCTAAACAATGACCAATCAGGACGATACTTATACCCTACATGTATCTCAGGGCCTTCTATCATCCATTAAAATATGGCGTTGATTGGACTCATAGGGGGCGCTATAGCAAAAAATCAGTTATATCTAAAGGTACAAGTGGCCTAGGCTTGATATTCTTTTTTAGTTGTATACTTTGCTGTAGCCTTTACAACTTTGTAATTACATGTGTTTACCAAAAATGCAAAGATTATCATCAGTGGCCAAAAGAGTAAAAATGGCTCTTTTCGAACTTGTCTTTAAATCCTTAATCAATCAAAACAAATTTGGTCTTGATGCAATCTTGAGACCCTGTAGGTAAATAATTATCAAAAAAATCTTGACATTTTAACTATTTCAGGCCCGTAAACCTTGATCAAACATGTACGTGAAAGCCTTTTCAGAGTTATTTGGCCAAAACTCTGTCAAAGTTTTAAACAGGCCAAAACTGTTGAAGCTACTAATTAACAATGACATTTCAAGCACATGTGCCAAGTATGAGCCAAATAAGTCTTCAGTAGGCTCTACAGTGAAAAAATAACTATTTTCAATTTATTCCATTTATCGCTATTTTCTAACCTAAATGGACAGAAGACATGAACCTTTCACCCTATCAACACACAAATTTATACACATATATATACTGATAATCTGATCTTGATTGCAAATTATCAGTCACATCGGACATGTTTTGCCTCTACAACGGCTGGAAAACTACAGCGATTTTGTAGGCCTCAACCTGTATTATCGCTTTTTTCAAACCTAAATGGGCAGAAGTCAGGAACCTTTGACCCTATTGACACAGAAATTTACATACATATATAGACTGATATTGTGATCTTGGTTGCAAATTTTGAGCCAAATCAGATATTTTTTGCCTCTAATATGGCCAAAGAGCAACAGCCATTTTGTAGGCCATAAGCCTGTATTATCGCTTTTTTCAAGCCTAAATGGACAGAAGTCAGGAACCTTTGACCCTATCAACACACAAATTTACACACATATATATACAGACCACTTGATCATGAGTACCAATTTGGAGCCGAATCGGACTTTTCTTCTCTTTTTAATAAATAGAAACACACTGATAGGGAATGTTCTGTCTTACTTATAGAGTGATAGATTTCCAGCAGGTTATATGTGGTCTCTTGCTGCGCTCTGGTGGTCATTTGGTGAAACAGTTACAGTTGAATTATTCTAAATAAAAGCTCTGCTGAACTTATTTAATCTTGCTTGTCTTGCTTAATTGAACATCTCTATCCTTCTTGGTCATGCTGGTCAGCCACCTGGGTCATTCTTGTTTATGCTCCACCCAATTTTTTTTTTTTAATTTGCATAATATGCAAAACCTACTTTTGAGAACTTGTCTTTGCCTCCTTGTCCAATCATGATATGTTTGGTGTCAAACAGTTCAGCAGAGCTTACTCCTCAATAATTATTAAACAAAATCTTTACATTTATAAACAATATGGCCGCCATATGCAAATTACTTTTTCCATGGTGCAGTAAAATGTCTTTAACACTTATAACTTTTGAATGCTTAACCTGACACTAATACCACTTCAGTCCTTTGATCATTACATGACTCTCAGATACCCTGTCAGTTTAAGTAGACATACACCCCCAGGGGGCGGAGCCAATGCTCGATAGCTGTTTCTCTAGAACCATACAAGCTATCAAGGTCATCCTTGCCAATTATCATCTATGGCCCATGCACTAATGGTACACCAAATGAAAATTTGATATGGACACTTTTGTGGTCACTATAAGCCAATCGCATTCCAGTAAGCTTTTGACAGGCTAAATGTTAATCAGGTCAAAACTTATACACTATTATTGATATTATTGGTTATTGATATGTGCCCTTTTATGCCTCACTGCTAGGCTCTCCGAATGCCCACTAGAGTGCAGCAAGAGACCACATAAAACCTGCTGAACACTACAGCACAATTTATCAATGCATTTCAACTAGTTTACTCACACCACTCATCTAGCATTGTCATTATGGTCTTTATGGTCACGCTGTTCACCTAGCTTGGTTATGCTGCGGATCCAGCTAGGTAATTCTGGTCATTCACATTGGTCATTATGGTCCTGCTGGTCATTCAGCTTTGTCATTATAGCAATGCTGGTCATCAAGCTTGGTCATACTGGCCAAACACCTTTGCCATGCTGGTCATCCAGTTTGGTGATGCCGGTCAACCAGCAACATGTTTTAAGCCTAACTGGCCTCCAGGGGCCTCTTTGACTGTAACGCTCGAACCCCGTAAATCGCCGCTTGCGGCTATATTTATTATTATTAGGGGTTCGAGCACGTAGTGCTAGAAACCCTATTGTAATTGTTCTGATTATTATTATTATTATTATTATTATTATTATTAGGGGTTCGAGCACGTAGTGCTAGAAACCCTATTGTAATTGTTCCGATTATTATTCTTATTCTTTTTCTGCCATAGAAGTGATCGGGCAGAAGAAACCGTAAGGCCTACAGGGCTGAGACTTGGTCATATGGTAGTACTTCTCACCGCTACTCAGATTCAAAAGATGAGCCCGATCGGCCTCAAGGGGGCGCTATGGCGAAGGTCAACGCGTTAGGCCTCGTAACTCCCACGCCCTGATAGCTAGAGCAAAAGTTCTTGCATTATATGATTCCTTGGTTAATGGCAAATCAAAAAGGTCAATAGAACCACTAAGCTCCGCCCACTTAGATTTTTTGCTATTTAGCATAATATGCAAAACCTACTTTTGAGAACTTGTCCTAGGGTCATTGACCAATCCTGTCATATTTGGTGTCAAACAACTCAGCAGAGTCCCATCCTCAATAATTATCAAAAAAATTGTGAAATTTGCAAACAATATGGCCGCCATATGCAAATTAATCTTACCGTGGCACACCCAAATTTACTCTAACAGCTGTAACTTTTGAATGCTTAAACCTACACTAATGCCACTTTAGACCTATGATGCCAACATGACTCTGAGGTAGCCCATCAATCTGTGTAGACATACGCCCCCAGGGGGCGGAGCCAAAGCTAAAAATCTGTTTCTCAGGAACCGTACAAGCTATGAAGTTCTCCTTTGGCATGTATCATCTATGGCCTATGTCCTAATGTTTTACCGAAGGAAAATTTGATAAGCAAATTTTTGTGATCGCTATTAGCCAATCAGATTCCAGCCAGCTTTTGACAGGCTAAACAATGACCAATCAGGAAGATACTTATACCCTACATGTATATGAGGGCCTTCTATCATCCATTAAAATATGGCTTTGATTGGCCTCAAGGGGGCGCTATAGCAGAAAATCAGTTATATCTAAAGGTACCAGTGGCCTAGGCTTGTAATTCTTTTTGAGTTGTATACTTTGCTGTAGCCTTTACAACTTTGTAATTACATGTGTTTACCAAAAATGCAAAGATTTTCATCAGTGGCCAAAAGAGTAAAAATGGCTCTTTTCGAACTTGTCTTTAAGTCTTCAATCAATCAAAACAAATTTGGTCTTGATGCAATCTTGAGACCCTGTAGGTAAATAATTATCAAAAAAATCTTGACATTTTAATTATTTGAGGCCCATAAACCTTGATCAAACATGTACGTGAAAGCCTTTTCAGAGTTATTTGGCCAAAACTCTGTCAAAGTTTTAAACGTGCCAAAACTGTTGAAGCTACTAATTAACAATGACATTTGAAGCATATGTGCCAAGTATGAGCCAAATAAGTCTTCAGTAGGCTCTACAGTGAAAAAATAACTATTTTCAATTTATTCTATTTATCGCTATTTTCCAACCTAAATGGACAGAAGACAGGAACCTTTCACCCTATCAACACACAAATTTATAACCATATATAGACTGATAATCTGATCTTGATTGCAAATTTTCAGCCACATCGGACATGTTTTCCCTCTACAACGGCTGGAAAACTACAGCGATTTTGTAGGCCTCAAGCCTGTATTATCGCTTTTTTCAAACCTAAATGGACAGAAGTCAGGAACCTTTGAGCCTATCAACACAGAAATTTACATACATATATAGAATGATATTGTGATCTTGATTGCAAATTTTGAGCCAAATCAGATATTTGTTGCCTCTAATATGGCCAAAGAGCAACAGCCATTTTGTAGGCCACAAGCCTGTATTATCGCTTTTTTCAAGCCTAAATGGACAGAAGTCAGGAACCTTTGACCCTATCAACACACAAATTTACATACATGTATATACAGACCACTTGATCATGAGTACCAATTTGGAGCCCAATCGGACTTTTCTTCTCTTTTTAATAAATAGAAACACACTGATAGGGAATGTTCTGTCTTACTTATAGAGTGATAGATTTCCAGCAGGTTATATGTGGTCTCTTGCTGCGCTCTGGTGGTCATTTGGTGAAACAGCTACAGGTGAATTATTCTAAATTAAAGCTCTGCTGAACTTATTTAATCTTGCTTGTCTTGCTTAATTGAACATATTTATCCTTCTTGTTCATGCTGGTCAGCCGCCTGGGTCATTCTTGTTTATGCTCCACCCACTTAATTTCTTTTTAAATTTGCATAATATGCAAAACCTACTTTTGAGATCTTGTCCTTGGATCCTTGACCAATCATGACATGTTTGGTGTCAAACAGTTCAGCAGAGCTTACTCCTCAATAATTATTAAAAAAATCTTTACATTTATAAACAATATGGCCACCATATGCAAATGAGTTCTACCATGGTGCAGTAAAATGTCTTTAACACTTATAACTTTTGAATGCTTAACCTGACACTAATACCACTTCAGTCCTTTGATCATTACATGATTCTCAGATACCCTGTCAGTTCAAGTAGACATACACCCCCCCAGGGGGCGGGGCCAATGCTCGATAGCTGTTTCTCTAGAACCATACAAGCTATCAAGGTCATCCTAGCCAATTATCATCTATGGCCCATGCACTAATGGTACACCAAATGAAAATTTGATATGGACACTTTTGTGGTCACTATTAGCCAATCACATTCCAGCAAGCTTTTAACAGGCGGAATGTTAATCAGGTCAAAACTTATATACTATATACGGGTTATTTATATGCCCTTTTTATGCCTTGTGTTTTTTCAATTTAAGAACTGAATTTGTTTCACCAAATGCGCACTAGAGTGCAGTAAGACACCACATAAAACCTGATGAACACTACAGCTCAATTTATCAATGCTTTTCAACTAGTTTACTCACACCACTCATCTAGCATTGCCATTATGGTCTTTATGGTCACGCTGGTCACCCAGCTTGGTTATGCTGGCCATCCAGCTGGGTCATGCTGGCCATTCACATTGGTCATTATGGTCCTGCTGGTCATTCAGCTTTGTCCTCATAGTAATGGTGGTCTTCCAGCTTGGTCATACTGGCCAACCACCTTTCCCATGCTGGCCATCCAGTTTGGTCATTATGGTCTTCCAGCTTGGTCAATATGGTCAAATAGTTTGTCATCCAGATTAGTCATGCTGGTAATCTAGCTTGGTCTTCATGGTCATGCTGGTCATCCTCATCCAGTTTGGCGATGCCGGTCAACCGGCAACATGTTTTAAGGTCTCTTTGCCTGTAACGCTCGAACCCCGTAAATCGCCGCTTGCGGCTATATTTATTATTAGGGGTTCGAGCACGTAGTGCTAGAAGCCCTATTGTAATTGTTCTGATTATTATTATTAGGGGTTCGAGCACGTAGTGCTAGAAACCCTATTGTAATTGTTCCGATTATTATTCTTATTCTTTTTCTGCCATAGAAGTGATCGGGCAGAAGAAACCGTAAGGCCTACAGGGCTGAGACTTGGTCATATGGTCGTACTTCTCACCGCTACTCAGATTCAAAAGATGAGCCCGATCGGCCTCAAGGGGGCGCTATGGCGAAGGTCAATGCGTTAGGCCTCGTAACTCCCACGCCCTGATAGCTAGAGCAAAAATTTTTGCATTATATGATTCCTTGGTTAATGGCAAATCAAAAAGGTCAATAGAACCACTAAGCTCCGCCCACTTAGATTTTTTGCTATTTAGCATAATATGCAAAACCTACTTTTGAGAACTTGTCCTAGGGTCATTGACCAATCCTGTCATATTTGGTGTCAAACAACTCAGCAGAGTCCCAACCTCAATAATTATCAAAAAAATTGTGAAATTTGTAAACAATATGGCCGCCATATGCAAATTAATCTTACCGTGGCACACCCAAATTTACTCTAACAGCTGTAACTTTTGAATGCTTAAACCTACACTAATGCCACTTTACAACTTTGATGCCAACATGATTCTGAGGTAGCTCGTCAATCTGTGTAGACATACGCCCCCAGGGGGCGGAGCCAAAGCTAAAAATCTGTTTCTCAGGAACCGTACAAGCTATGAAGCTCTCCTTTGGCATGTATCATCTATGGCCTATGTCCTAATGTTTTACAGAAGGAAAATTTGATATGCAAATTTTTGCGATCGTTATTAGCCAATCAGATTCCAGCAAGCTTTTGACAGGCTAAACAAAGACCAATCAGGACGATACTTATACCCTACATGTATCTCAGGGCCTGCTATCATCCATTAAAATATGGCGTTGATTGGCCTCAAGGGGGCGCTATAGCAGAAAATCAGTTATATCTAAAGGTACAAGTGGCCTAGGCTTGTTATTCTTTTTTAGTTGTATACTTTGCTGTAGCCTTTACAACTTTGTAATTACATATGTTTACCAAAAATGCAAAGATTTTCATCAGTGGCCAAAAGAGTAAAAATTGCTCTTTTCGAACTTGTCTTTAAGTCCTTAATCAATCAAAACAAATTTGGTCTTGATGCAATCTTGAGACCCTGGAGGTAAATAATTATCAAAAAAATCTTGACATTTTAACTATTTGAGGCCCATAAACCATGATCAAACATGTACGTGAAAGCCTTTTCAGAGTTATTTGGCCAAAACTCTGTCAAAGTTTAAAACATGCCAAAACTGTTGAAGCTACTAATTAACAATGACATTTGAAGCACATGTGCCAAGTATGAGCCAAATAAGTCGTCAGTAGGCTCTACAGTGAAAAAATAACTATTTTCAATTTATTCTATTTATCGCTATTTTCCAACCTAAATGGACAGAAGACAGGAACCTTTCACCCTTTCAACACACAAATTTATACACATATTTAGACTGATAATCTGATCTTGAATGCAAATTTTCAGCCAAATCGGACATGTTTTGCCTCTACAACGGCTGGAAAACTACAGCGATTTTGTAGGCCTCAAGCCTGTATTATCGCTTTTTTCAAATCTAAATGGACAGAAGTCAGGAACCTTTGACCCTATTGACACAGAAATTGACATACATATATAGACTGATATTGTGATCTTGATTGCAAATTTTGAGCCAAATCAGATATTTTTTGCCTCTAATATGGCCAAAGAGCAACAGCCATTTTGTAGGCCATAAGCCTGTATTATCACTTTTTTCAAACCTAAATGGTCAGAAGTCAGGAACCTTTGACCCTATCAACACACAAATTTACATACATGTATATACAGACCACTTGATCATGAGTACCAATTTGGAGCCCAATCGGACTTTTCTTCTCTTTTTAATAAATAGAAACACACTGATAGGGAATGTTCTGTCTTTCTGATAGAGTGATAGATTTCCAGCAGGTTATATGTGGTCTTTTGCTGCGCTCTGGTGGTCATTTGGTGAAACAGCTACAGGTGAATTATTCTAAATTAAAGCTCTGCTGAACTTATTCAATCTTGCTTGTCTTTCTTTATTGAACATATTTATCCTTCTTGTTCATTATGTTCAGGCACCTGGGTCTTTCTTGTTTATGCTCCACCCACTTAATTTCTTTTTTTAAATTTGCATAATATGCAAAACCTACTTTTGAGATCTTGTCCTTGGATCCTTGACCAATCATGACATGTTTGGTGTCAAACAGTTCAGCAGAGCTTACTCCTCAATAATTATTAAAAAAATCTTTACATTTATAAACAATATGGCCGCCATATGCAAATGAGTTTTACCATGGTGCAGTAAAATGTCTTTAACACTTAGAACTTTTGAATGCTTAACCTGACACTAATACCACTTCAGTCCTTTGATCATTACATGATTCTCAGATACCCTGTCAGTTTAGTAGACATACACCCCCAGGGGGCGGAGCCAATGCTCGATAGCTGTTTCTCTAGAACCATACAAGCTATCAAGGTCATCCTTGCCAATTATCATCTATGGCCCATGCACTAATGGTACACCAAATGAAAATTTGATATGGACACTTTTGTGGTCACTATAAGCCAATCGCATTCCAGTAAGCTTTTGACAGGCGGAATGTAAATCAGGTCAAAACTTATATACTATATACGGGTTATTTATATGCCCTTTTTATGCCTTGTGTTTTTTCAATTTAAGAACTGAATTTGTTTCACCAAATGCGCACTAGAGTGCAGTAAGACACCACATAAAACCTGATGAACACTACAGCTCAATTTATCAATGCTTTTCAACTAGTTTACTCACACCACTCATCTAGCATTGCCATTATGGTCTTTATGGTCACGCTGGTCACCCAGCTTGGTTATGCTGGCCATCCAGCTTGGTCATGCTGGCCATTCACATTGGTCATTATGGTCCTGCTGGTCATTCAGCTTTGTCCTCATAGTAATGGTGGTCTTCCAGCTTGGTCATACTGGCCAACCACCTTTGCCATGTTGGTCATCCAGTTTGGTCATTATGGTCTTCCAGCTTGGTCAATATGGTCAACAAGTTTGTCATCCAGATTAGTCATGCTGGTAATCTAGCTTGGTCTTCACGGTCATGCTGGTCATCCTCATCCAGTTTGGCGATGCCGGTCAACCGGCAACATGTTTTAAGCCTAACTGACCTCCAGGGGTCTCTTTGCCTGTAACGCTCGAACCCCGTAAATCGCCGCTTGCGGCTATATTTATTCTTATTCTTTTTCTGCCATAGAAGTGATTGGGCAGAAGAAACCGTAAGGCCTACAGAGCTGAGACTTGGTCATATGGTAGTACTTCTCACCGCTACTCAGATTCAAAAGATGAGCCCGAACGGCCTCAAGGGGGCGCTATGGCGAAGCAAAACGCGTTTTGCCTCGTTACTCCCACGCCCTGATAGCTAGACGAAAAATTCTTTCGTTTTATGATTCCTTGGTTTATGGCAAATCAAAAAGGTCAATAGAACCGCTAAGCTCCGCCCACTTAGATTTTTTGCTATTTAGCATAATATGCAAAACCTACTTTTGAGAACTTGTCCTAGGGGCATTGACCCATCCTATCATATTTGGTGTCAAACAACTCAGCAGAGTCCTATCCTCAATAATTATCAAAAAAATCTTGAAATTTGTGAACAATATGGCCGCCATATGCAAATTAATCTTACCGTGGCACACCCAAATTTACTCTAACAGCTGTAACTTTTGAATGCTTAAACCTACACTAATGCCACTTTACAACTTTGATGCCAACATAATTCTGAGGTAGCCCATCAATCTGTGTAGACATACGCCCCCAGGGGGCGGAGCCAAAGCTAAAAATCTGTTTCTCAGGAACCGTACAAGCTATGAAGCTCTCCTTTGGCATGTATCATCTATGGCCTATGTCCTAATGTTTTACAGAAGGAAAATTTGATATGCAAATTTTTGCGATCGTTATTAGCCAATCAGTTTCCAGCAAGCTTTTGACATGCTAAACAATGACCAATCAGGACGATACTTATACCCTACATGTATCTCAGGGCCTTCTATCATCCATTAAAATATGGCGTTGATTGGCCTCAAGGGGGCGCTATAGCAGAAAATCAGTTATATCTAAAGGTACAAGTGGCCTAGGCTTGTTATTCTTTTTTAATTGTATACTTTGCTGTAGCCTTTACAACTTTGTAATTACATGTGTTTACAAAAAATGCAAAGATTTTCATCAGTGGCCAAAAGAATAAAAATTGCTCTTTTCGAACTTGTCTTTAAGTCCTTAATCAATCAAAACAAATTTGGTCTTGATGCAGTCCTGTGACCCTGTAGGTAAATAATTATCAAAAAAATCTTGACATTTTAACTATTTGAGGCCCATATACCTTGATCAAACATGTACGTGAAAGCCTTTTCAGAGTTATTTGGCCAAAACTCTGTCAAAGTTTAAAGCATGCCAAAACTGTTGAAGCTACTAATTAACAATGACATTTAAAGCACATTTGCCAAGTATGAGCCAAATAAGTCTTCAGTAGGCTCTACAGTGAAAAAATAACTATTTTCAATTTATTCTATTTATCGCTATTTTCCAACCTAAATGGACAGAAGACAGGAACCTTTCACCCTATCAACACACAAATTTATACGCATATATAGACTGATAATCTGATCTTGATTGCAAATTTTCAGCCAAATCGGACATGTTTTCCCTCTACAACGGCTGGAAAACTACAGCGATTTTGTAGGCCTCAAGCCTGTATTATCGCTTTTTTCAAACCTAAATGGACATAAGTCAGGAACCTTTGACCCTATCGACACAGAAATTGACATACATATATAGACTGATATTGTGATCTTGATTGCAAATTTTGAGCCAAATCAGATATTTTTTGCCTCTAATATGGCCAAAGAGCAACAGCCATTTTGTAGGCCATAAGCCTGTATTATCGCTTTTTTCAAACCTAAATGGACAGAAGTCAGGAACCTTTGACCCTATCAACACACAAATTTACAAACATATATATGCAGACCACTTGATCATGAGTACCAATTTGGAGCCCAATCAGACTTTTCTTCTCTTTTTAATAAATAGAAACACACTGATAGGGAATGTTCTGTCTTACTTATAGAGTGATAGATTTCCAGCAGGTTATATGTGGTCTCTTGCTGCGCTCTGGTGGTCATTTGGTGAAACAGCTACATTTGAATTATTCTAAATTAAAGCTCTGCTGAACTTATTTAATCATTTTTGTCTTGCTTAATTGAACATATTTATCCTTCTTGGTCATGCTAGTCAGCCACCTGGGTCATTCTTATTTATGCTCCACCCACTTAATTTTTTTTTAATTTGCATAATATGCAAAACCTACTTTTGAGATCTTGTCTTTGCCTCCTTGACCAATCATGACATGTTTGGTGTCAAACAGTTCAGCAGAGCTTACTCCTCAATAATTATTAAAAAAATCTTTACATTTATAAACAATATGGCCGCCATATGCAAATGAGTTCTACCATGGTGCAGTAAAATGTCTTTAACACTTATAACTTTTGAATGCTTAACCTGACACTAATACCACTTCAGTCCTTTGATCATTACATGATTCTCAGATACCCTGTGGGTTTAAGTAGACATACACCGCCCCAGGGGGCGGGGCCAATGCTCGATAGCTGTTTCTCTACAACCATACAAGCTATCAAGGTCATCCTTGCCAATTATCATCTATGGCCCATGCACTAATGGTACACCAAATGAAAATTTGATATGGACACTTTTGTGGTCACTATTAGCCAATCACATTCCAGCAAGCTTTTGACAGGCAGAATGTTTATCAGGTCAAAACTTATACACTATATATGGGTTATTTATATGCCCTTTTTATGCCTTGTGTTTTTTGAATTTAAGAACTGAAGTTGTTTCACCAAATGCCCACTAGAGTGCAGCAAGACACCACATAAAACCTGATGAACACTACAGCTCAATTTATCAATGCTTTTCAACTAGTTTACTCACACCACTCATCTAGCATTGTCATTTTGGTCTTTATGGTCACGCTGGTTACCCAGCTTGGTTATCCAGTTTGGTGATGACGGTCAACCAGCAACAGGTTTTAAGCCTAACTGGCCTCCAGGGGCCTCTTTGCCTGTGACGCTCGAACCCCGTAAATCGCCGCTTGCGGCTATATTTAGGGGTTCGAGCACGTAGTGCTAGAAACCCTATTGTAATTGTTCTGATTATTATTATTATTATTATTATTATTATTATTATTATTATTATTATTATTATTATTATTATTATAGTTCTTATTCTTTTTCTGCCATAGAAGTGATTGGGCAGAAGAAACCGTAAGGCCTACAGGGCTGAGACTTGGTCATATGGTAGTACTTCTCACCGCTACTCAGATTCAAAAGATGAGCCCGATCGGCCTCAAGGGGGCGCTATGACGAAGGTCAACGCGTTTGGCCTCGTAACTCCTACGCCCTGATAGCTAGAGCAAAAATTCTTGCATTATATGATTCCTTGGTTAATGGCAAATCAAAAAGGTCAATAGAACCACTAAGCTCCGCCCACTTAGATTTTTTGCTATTTAGCATAATATGCAAAACCTACTTTTGAGAACTTGTCCTAAACTCATTGACCAATCCTGACATGTTTGGTGTCAAACAACTCAGCAGAGTCCCAACCTCAATAATTATTAAAAAAATCTTGAAATTTGCAAAAAGTATGGCCGCCATATGCAAATTAATCTTACCGTGGCACACCCAAATTTACTTTAACAGCTGTAACTTTTGAATGCTTAAACCGACACTAATGCCACTTTAGACCTACGATGCCAACATGATTCTGAGGTAGCATGTCAATCTGTGTAGACATACGCCCCCAGGGGGCGGAGCCAAAGCTAAAAATCTGTTTCTCAGGAACCGTACAAGCTATGAAGCTCTCCTTTGGCAAGTATCATCTATGGCCTATGTCCTAATGTTTTACAGAAGGAAAATTTGATATGCAAATTTTTACGATCGTTATTAGCCAATCAGATTCCAGCAAGCTTTTGACAGGCTAAACAATGACCAATCAGGACGATACTTATACCCTACATGTATCTCAGGGCCTTCTATCATCCATTAAAATATGGCGTTGATTGGCCTCAAGGGGGCGCTATAGCAGAAAATCAGTTATATCTAAAGGTACAAGTGGCCTAGGCTTGTTATTCTTTTTTATTTGTATACTTTGCTGTAGCCTTTACAACTTTGTAATTACATGTGTTTACCAAAAATGCAAAGATTTTCATCAGTTGGCAAAAGAGTAAAAATTGCTCTTTTCGAACTTGTCTTTAAGTCCTTAATCAATCAAAACAAATTTGATCTTGATGCAATCTTGAGACCCTGTAGGTAAATAATTATCAAAAAAATCTTGACATTTTAACTATTTGAGGCCCATAAACCTTGATCAAACATGTACGTGAAAGCCTTTTCAGAGTTATTTGGCCAAAACTCTGTCAAAGTTTAAAACATGCCAAAACTGTTGAAGCTACTAATTAACAATGACATTTGAAGTACATGTGCCAAGTATGAGCCAAATAAGTCTTCAGTAGGCTCTACAGTGAAAAAATAAATATTTTCAATTTATTCTATTTATCGCTATTTTCCAACCTAAATGGACAGAAGACAGGAACCTTTCACCCTATCAACACACAAATTTATACACATATATAGACTGATAATCTGATCTTGATTGCAAATTTTCAGCCAAATCGGACATGTTTTGCCTCTACAACGGCTGGAAAACTACAGCGATTTTGTAGGCCTCAAGCCTGTATTATCGCTTTTTTCAAATCTAAATGGACAGAAGTCAGGAACCTTTGACCCTATTGACACAGAAATTGACATACATATATAGACTGATATTGTGATCTTGATTGCAAATTTTGAGCCAAATCAGATATTTTTTGCCTCTAATATGGCCAAAGAGCAACAGCCATTTTGTAGGCCATAAGCCTGTATTATCACTTTTTTCAAACCTAAATGGTCAGAAGTCAGGAACCTTTGACCCTATCAACACACAAATTTACATACATGTATATACAGACCACTTGATTATGAATACCAATTTGGAGCCCAATGGGACTTTTCTTCTCTTTTTAATAAATAGAAACACACTGATAGGGAATGTTTTGTCTTTCTGATAGAGTGATAGATTTCCAGCAGGTTATATGTGGTCTCTTGCTGCGCTCTGGTGGTCATTTGGTGAAACAGCTACAGGTGAATTATTCTAAATTAAAGCTCTGCTGAACTTATTCAATCTTGCTTGTCTTGCTTAATTGAACATATTTATCCTTCTTGTTCATGCTGGTCAGCCGCCTGGGTCATTCTTGTTTATGCTCCACCCCCTTATTTTTTTTTTTTTTAAATTTGCATAATATGCAAAACCTACTTTTGAGATCTTGTCCTTGGATCCTTGACCAATCATGACATGTTTGGTATCAAACAGTTCAGCAGAGCTTACTCCTCAATGATTATTAAAAAAATCTTTACATTTATAAACAATATGGCCGCCATATGCAAATGAGTTCTACCATGGTGCAGTGAAATGTCTTTAACACTTATAACTTTTGAATGCTTAACCTGACACTAATACCACTTCAGTCCTTTGATCATTACATGATTCTCAGATACCCTGTCAGTTTAAGTAGACATACACCCCCAGGGGGCGAGGCCAATGCTCGATAGCTGTTTCTCTAGAACCATACAAGCTATCAAGGTCATCCTAGCCAATTATCATCTATGGCACTAATGCACTAATGGTACACAAAATGAAAATTTGATATGGACACTTTTGTGGTCACTATTAGCCAATCACATTCCAGCAAGCTTTTAACAGGCGGAATGTTAATCAGGTCAAAACTTATATACTATATACGGGTTATTTATTTGCCCTTTTTATGCCTTGTGTTTTTTCAATTTAAGAACTGAATTTGTTTCACCAAATGCGCACTAGAGTGCAGTAAGACACCACATAAAACCTGATGAACACTACAGCTCAATTTATCAATGCTTTTCAACTAGTTTACTCACACCACTCATCTAGCATTGCCATTATGGTCTTTATGGTCACGCTGGTCACCCAGCTTGGTTATGCTGGCCATCCAGCTTGGTCATGCTGGCCATTCACATTGGTCATTATGGTTCTGCTGGTCATTCAGCTTTGTCCTCATAGTAATGGTGGTCTTCCAGTAGGGGTGGGAATCGTTTACTATCTCACGATTCGATTCGATTCCGATTTTGGGGGCCACGATTCGATTCAAAATCGATTTTTGATTCAAAACGATTTGATTTATAAAAATTTCTGCTTCTGGCTTATGAATCTTATTGAAAAAAGCCTCCAAAATATACACTGGTCCTGAAGCAGGTAATGTGTTACAAAAACAATAAAATGTGCAGGAATGTGGGTCCTCAGTGACAGAGGAATCACTGGGATATCACAATGATGTTAATGAACAATAAATAAATAATAAATAACACTGATTTATTACCAGGCTACTAGCGGTGGTGTGTAGGTGACGCTGCTGGGCTGATGTGATGATAGCACTGGAGCGCTAAAGTTCAGGAGCAGCTGCTGATTAACTAGTTAATTTAAGGTCGTTGTATTTCTTCAGAAAGGGAGCAGGAGGTGGAGAAATTAATTCATATTGTCCATTCCTTAATTCCTCTGTGATGAGGAGCTGAAATTAGCTCTGATTAGCTTATTGTTATTTTTCCGTTCCGCCTTAAATGCTGCAGCCCGCTGCCACCTGTAGCGTTATTTAAGGTGGAACTGGAAAGTTAGCTAGTTAGCTAGCTAACAGTTACTGAAACTAACTACTAGCGATCTTTTTTATGCTTGTTATGAAGCATTCTGCCATAAAACATTAAAACTACACGTTAATCTAAGGTAATATAATGCTTGTTCTGCCATCTTACCGGTGATTCTCAAACACCTACGCTCTGTGTGTGTCTGGAAGATCTCCGTTTGAAGGGACAAGCGCTATCCCCAGGGTTGCCAGGTCCAACAAAAATACCCAGCCCAAAATCAGTCTAAAACCCGCCCCTCAGAATTGATTTTGGGACATTTTAAATCGATTCTGAATCGTAGTAAATGAGAATCAAGATTCTTATGTGAATCGATTTTTTGGCACACCTCTATCTTCCAGCTTGGTCATACTGGCCAACCACCTTTGCCATGCTGGTCATCCAGTTTGGTCATTATGGTCTTCCAGCTTGGTCAATATGGTCAACAAGTTTGTCATCCAGATTAGTCATGCTGGTAATCTAGCTTGGTCTTCACGGTCATGCTGGTCATCCTCATCCAGTTTGGCGATGCCGGTCAACCGGCAACATGTTTTAAGCCTAACTGGCCTCCAGGGGTCTCTTTGCCTGTAACGCTCGAACCCCGTAAATCGCCGCTTGCGGCTATATTTAGGGGTTCGAGCACGTAGTGCTAGAAACCCTATTGTAATTGTTCTGATTATTATTATTATTATTATTATTATTCTTATTCTTTTTCTGCCATAGAAGTGATCGGGCAGAAGAAACCGTAAGGCCTACAGGGCTGAGACTTGGTCATATGGTAGTACTTCTCACCGCTACTCAGATTCAAAAGATGAGCCCGATCGGCCTCAAGGGGGCGCTATGGCGAAGGTCAACGCGTTAGGCCTCGTAACTGCCACGCCCTGATAGCTAGAGCAAAAATTCTTGCATTATATGATTCCTTGGTTAATGGCAAATCAAAAAGGTCAATAGAACCACTAAGCTCCGCCCACTTAGATTTTTTGCTATTTAGCATAATATGCAAAACCTACTTTTGAGAACTTGTCCTAGGGTCATTGACCAATCCTGTCATATTTGGTGTCAAACAACTCAGCAGAGTCCCAACCTCAATAATTATCAAAAAAATTGTGAAATTTGTAAACAATATGGCCGCCATATGCAAATTAATCTTACCGTGGCACACCCAAATTTACTCTAACAGCTGTAACTTTTGAATGCTTAAACCTACACTAATGCCACTTTAGACCGTTGATGCCAACATGATTCTGAGGTAGCCCGTCAATCTGTGTAGACATACGCCCCCAGGGGGCGGAGCCAAAGCTAAAAATCTGTTTCTCAGGAACCGTACAAGCTATGAAGCTCTCCTTTGGCATGTATCATCTATGGCCTATGTCCTAATGTTTTACAGAAGGAAAATTTGATATGCAAATTTTTGTGATCGTTATTAGCCAATCAGATTCAATCAAGCTTTTGACATGCTAAACAATGACCGATGAGGACGATACTTATAGCCTACATGTATCTCAGGGCCTTCTATCATCCATTAAAATATGGCGTTGATTGGCCTCAAGGGGGCGCTATAGCAGAAAATCAGTTATATCTAAAGGTACAAGTGGCCTAGGCATGTTATTCTTTTTTAGTTGTATACTTTGCTGTAGCCTTTACAACTTTGTAATTACATGTGTTTACCAAAAATGCAAAGATTTTCATCAGTGGCCAAAAGAGTAAAAATTGCTCTTTTCGAACTTGTCTTTAAGTCCTTAATCAATCAAAACAAATTTGGTCTTGATGCAATCTTGAGACCCTGTAGGTAAATAATTATCAAAAAAATCTTGACATTTTAACTATTTGAGGCCCATAAACCTTGATCAAACATGTACGTGAAAGCCTTTTCAGAGTTATTTGGCCAAAACTCTGTCAAAGTTTAAAACATGCCAAAACTGTTGAAGCTACTAATTAACAATGACATTTGAAGTACATGTGCCAAGTATGAGCCAAATAAGTCTTCAGTAGGCTCTACAGTGAAAAAATAACTATTTTCAATTTATTCTATTTATCGCTATTTTCCAACCTAAATGGACAGAAGACAGGAACCTTTCACCCTATCAACACACAAATTTATACACATATATAGACTGATAATCCGATCTTGATTGCAAATTTTCAGCCAAATCGGACATGTTTTGCCTCTACAACGGCTGGAAAACTACAGCGATTTTGTAGGCCTCAAGCCTGTATTATCGCTTTTTTCAAATCTAAATGGACAGAAGTCAGGAACCTTTGACCCTATTGGCACAGAAATTGACATACATATATAGACTGATATTGTGATCCTGATTGCAAATTTTGAGCCAAATCAGATATTTTTTGCCTCTAATATGGCCAAAGAGCAACAGCCATTTTGTAGGCCATAAGCCTGTATTATCACTTTTTTCAAACCTAAATGGTCAGAAGTCAGGAACCTTTGACCCTATCAAAACACAAATTTACATACATGTATATACAGACCACTTGATCATGATTGCAAATTTTGAGTCAAATCAGATATTTTTTGCCTCTAATATGGCCAAAGAGCAACAGCCATTTTGTAGGCCATAAGCCTGTATTATCACTTTTTTCAAACCTAAATGGTCAGAAGTCAGGAAACTTTGACCCTATCAACACACAAATTTACATACATGTATATACAGACCACTTGATCATGAGTACCAATTTGGAGCCCAATCGGACTTTTCTTCTCTTTTTAATAAATAGAAACACACTGATAGGGAATGTTCTGTCTTACTTATAGAGTGATAGATTTCCAGCAGGTTATATGTGGTCTCTTGCTGCGCTCTGGTGGTCATTTGGTAAAACAGCTACAGGTGAATTATTCTAAATTAAAGCTCTGCTGAACTTATTCAATCTTGCTTGTCTTGCTTAATTGAACATATTTATCCTTCTTGTTCATGCTGGTCAGCCGCCTGTGTCATTCTTGTTTATGCTCCACCCACTTAATTTTTTTTTTAATTTGCATAATATGCAAAACCTACTTTTGAGATCTTGTCCTTGGATCCTTGACCAATCATGACATGTTTGGTGTCAAACAGTTCAGCAGAGCTTACTCCTCAATAATTATTAAAAAAATCTTTACATTTATAAACAATATGGCCGCCATATGCAAATGAGTTCTACCATGGTGCAGTAAAATGTCTTTAACACTTATAACTTTTGAATGCTTAACCTGACACTAATACCACTTCAGTCCTTTGATCATTACATGATTCTCAGATACCCTGTCAGTTTAAGTAGACATACACCCCCCCAGGGGGCGGGGCCAATGCTCGATAGCTGTTTCTCTAGAACCATACGAGCTATCAAGGTCATCCTAGCCAATTATCATCTATGGCCCATGCACTAATGGTACACCAAATGAAAATTTGATATGGACACTTTTGTGGTCACTATTAGCCAATCACATTCCAGCAAGCTTTTAACAGGCGGAATGTTAATCAGGTCAAAACTTATATACTATATACGGGTTATTTATATGCCCTTTTTATGCCTTGTGTTTTTTCAATTTAAGAACTGAATTTGTTTCACCAAATGCCCACTAGAGTGCAGTAAGACACCACATAAAACCTGATGAACACTACAGCTCAATTTATCAATGCTTTTCAACTAGTTTACTCACACCACTCATCTAGCATTGCCATTATGGTCTTTATGGTCACGCTGGTCACCCAGCTTGGTTATGCTGGCCATCCAACTTGGTCATGCTGGCCATTCACATTGGTCATTATGGTCCTGCTGGTCATTCAGCTTTGTCCTCATAGTAATGGTGGTCTTCCAGCTTGGTCATACTGGCCAACCACCTTTGCCATGCTGGTCATCCAGTTTGGTCATTATGGTCTTCCAGGTTGGTCAATATGGTCAACAAGTTTGTCATCCAGATTAGTCATGCTGGTAATCTAGCTTGGTCTTCACGGTCATGCTGGTCATCCTCATCCAGTTTGACGATGCCAGTCAACCGGCAACATGTTTTAAGCCTAACTGGCCTCCAGGGGTCTCTTTGCCTGTAACGCTCGAACCCCGTAAATCGCCGCTTGCGGCTATATTTATTATTATTATTATAGTTCTTATTCTTTTTCTGCCATAGAAGTGATTGGGCAGAAGAAACCGTAAGGCCTACAGGGCTGAGACTTGGTCATATGGTAGTACTTCTCACCGCTACTCAGATTCAAAAGATGAGCCCGATCGGCCTCAAGGGGGCGCTATGGCGAAGGTCAACGCGTTTGGCCTCGTAACTCCTACGCCCTGATAGCTAGAGCAAAAATTCTTGCATTATATGATTCCTTGGTTAATGGCAAATCAAAAAGGTCAATAGAACCACTAAGCTCCGCCCACTTAGATTTTTTGCTATTTAGCATAATATGCAAAACCTACTTTTGAGAACTTGTCCTAGGGTCATTGACCAATCCTGTCATATTTGGTGTCAAACAACTCAGCAGAGTCCCAACCTCAATAATTATCAAAAAAATTGTGAAATTTGTAAACAATATGGCCGCCATATGCAAATTAATCTTACCGTGGCACACCCAAATTTACTCTAACAGCTGTAACTTTTGAATGCTTAAACCTACACTAATGCCACTTTAGACCTTTGATGCCAACATGATTCTGAGGTAGCCCGTCAATCTGTGTAGACATACGCCTCCAGGGGGCGGAGCCAAAGCTAAAAATCTGTTTCTCAGGAACCGTACAAGCTATGAAGCTCTCCTTTGGCATGTATCATCTATGGCCTATGTCCTAATGTTTCACAGAAGGAAAATTTGATATGCAAATTTTTGCGATCGTTATTAGCCAATCAGTTTCCAGCAAGCTTTTGACATGCTAAACAATGACCAATCAGGACGATACTTATACCCTACATGTATCTCAGGGCCTTCTATCATCCATTAAAATATGGCGTTGATTGGCCTCAAGGGGGCGCTATAGCAGAAAATCAGTTATATCTAAAGGTACAAGTGGCCTAGGCTTGTTATTCTTTTTTAGTTGTATACTTTGCTGTAGCCTTTACAACTTTGTAATTACATGTATTTACCAAAAATGCAAAGATTTTCATCAGTGGCCAAAAGAGTAAAAATTGCTCTTTTCGAACTTGTCTTTAAGTCCTTAATCAATCAAAACACATTTGGTCTTGATGCAATCTTGAGACCCTGTAGGTAAATAATTATCAAAAAAATCTTGACATTTTAACAACTTGAGGCCCATAAACCTTGATCAAACATGTACGTGAAAGCCTTTTCAGAGTTATTTGGCCAAAACTCTGTCAAAGTTTAAAACATGCCAAAACTCTTAAAGCTACTAATTAACAATGACATTTCAAGCACATCTGCCAAGTATGAGCCAAATAAGTCTTCAGTAGGCTCTACAGTGAAAAAATAACTATTTTCAATTTATTCTATTTATCGCTATTTTCCAACCTAAATGGACAGAAGACAGGAACCTTTCACCCTATCAACACACAAATTTATACACATATATAGACTGGTAATCTGATCTTGATTGCAAATTTTCAGCCAAATCGGACATGTTTTGCCTCTACAACGGCTGGAAAACTACAGCGATTTTGTAGGCCTCAAGCCTGTATTATCGCTTTTTTCAAATCTAAATGGACAGAAGTCAGGAACCTTTGACCCTATTGACACAGAAATTGACATACATATATAGACTGATATTGTGATCCTGATTGCAAATTTTGAGCCAAATCAGATATTTTTTGCCTCTAATATGGCCAAAGAGCAACAGCCATTTTGTAGGCCTCAAGCCTGTATTATCACTTTTTTCAAACCTAAATGGTCAGAAGTCAGGAACCTTTGACCCTATCAACACACAAATTTACATACATGTATATACAGACCACTTGATCATGAGTACCAATTTGGAGCCCAATCGGACTTTTCTTCTCTTTTTAATAAATAGAAACACACTGATAGTGAATGTTCTGTCTTTCTGATAGAGTGATAGATTTCCAGCAGGTTATATGTGGTCTCTTGCTGCGCTCTGGTGGTCATTTGGTGAAACAGCTACAGGTGAATTATTCTAAATTAAAGCTCTGCTGAACTTATTCAATCTTGCTTGTCTTGCTTAATTGAACATATTTATCCTTCTTGTTCATGCTGGTCAGCCGCCTGGGTCATTCTTGTTTATGCTCCACCCACTTACTTTTTTTTAAATTTGCATAATATGCAAAACCTACTTTTGAGATCTTGTCCTTGGATCCTTGACCAATCATGACATGTTTGGTGTCAAACAGTTCAGCAGAGCTTACTCCTCAATAATTATTTAAAAAATCTTTACATTTATAAACAATATGGCCGCCATATGCAAATGAGTTCTACCATGGTGCAGTAAAATGTCTTCAACACTTATAACTTTTGAATGCTTAACCTGACACTAATACCACTTCAGTCCTTTGATCATTACATGATTCTCAGATACCCTGTCAGTTTAAGTAGACATACACCCCCCCAGGGGGTGGGGCCAATGCTCGATAGCTGTTTCTCTAGAACCATACAAGCTATCAAGGTCATCCTAGCCAATTATCATCTATGACCCATGCACTAATGGTACACCAAATGAAAATTTGATATGGACACTTTTGTGGTCACTATTAGCCAATCACATTCCAGCAAGCTTTTAACAGGCGGAATGTTAATCAGGTCAAAACTTATATACTATATACGGGTTATTTATATGCCCTTTTTATGCCTTGTGTTTTTTCAATTTGTTTCACCAAATGCCCACTAGAGTGCAGTAAGACACCACATAAAACCTGATGAACACTACAGCTCAATTTATCAATGCTTTTCAACTAGTTTACTCACACCACTCATCTAGCATTGCCATTATGGTCTTTATGGTCACGCTGGTCACCCAGCTTGGTTATGCTGGCCATCCAGCTTGGTCATGCTGGCCATTCACATTGGTCATTATGGTCCTGCTGGTCATTCAGCTTTGTCCTCATAGTAATGGTGGTCTTCCAGCTTGGTCATACTGGCCAACCACCTTTGCCATGCTGGTCATCCAGTTTGGTCATTATGGTCCTCCAGCTTGGTCAATATGGTCAACAAGTTTGTCATCCAGATTTGTCATGCTGGTAATCTAGCTTGGTCTTCACGGTCATGCTGGTCATCCTCATCCAGTTTGGCGATGCCGGTCAACCGGCAACATGTTTTAAGCCTAACTGGCCTCCAGGGGTCTCTTTGCCTGTAACGCTCGAACCCCGTAAATCGCCGCTTGCGGCTATATTTATTATTATTATTATAGTTCTTATTCTTTTTCTGCCATAGAAGTGATCGGGCAGAAGAAACCGTAAGGCCTACAGGGCTGAGACTTGGTCATATGGTAGTACTTCTCACCGCTACTCAGATTCAAAAGATGAGCCCGATCGGCCTCAAGGGGGCGCTATGGCGAAGGTCAACGCGTTTGGCCCCGTAACTCCTACGCCCTGATAGCTAGAGCAAAAATTCTTGCATTATATGATTCCTTGGTTAATGGCAAATCAAAAAGGTCAATAGAACCACTAAGCTCCGCCCACTTAGATTTTTTGCTATTTAGCATAATATGCAAAACCTACTTTTGAGAACTTGTCCTAGGGTCATTGACCAATCCTGTCATTTTTGGTGTCAAACAACTCAGCAGAGTCCCAACCTCAATAATTATCAAAAAAATTGTGAAATTTGTAAACAATATGGCCGCCATATGCAAATTAATCTTACCGTGGCACACCCAAATTTACTCTAACAGCTGTAACTTTTGAATGCTTAAACCTACACTAATGCCACTTTAGACCGTTGATGCCAACATGATTCTGAGGTAGCCCGTCAATCTGTGTAGACATACGCCCCCAGGGGGCGGAGCCAAAGCTAAAAATCTGTTTCTCAGGAACCGTACAAGCTATGAAGCTCTCCTTTGGCATGTATCATCTATGGCCTATGTCCTAATGTTTTACAGAAGGAAAATTTGATATGCAAATTTTTGCGATCGTTATTAGCCAATCAGTTTCCAGCAAGCTTTTGACATGCTAAACAATGACCAATCAGGACGATACTTATACCCTACATGTATCTCAGGGCCTTCTATCATCCATTAAAATATGGCGTTGATTGGCCTCAAGGGGGCGCTATAGCAGAAAATCAGTTATATCTAAAGGTACAAGTGGCCTAGGCTTGTTATTCTTTTTTAGTTGTATACTTTGCTGTAGCCTTTACAACTTTGTAATTACATGTATTTACCAAAAATGGAAAGATTTTCATCAGTGGCCAAAAGAGTAAAAATTGCTCTTTTCGAACTTGTCTTTAAGTCCTTAATCAATCAAAATAACTTTGGTCTTGATGCAATCTTGAGACCCTGTAGGTAAATAATTATCAAAAAAATCTTGACATTTTAACTATTTGAGGCCCATAAACCTTGATCAAACATGTACGTGAAAGCCTTTTCAGAGTTATTTGGCCAAAACTCTGTCAAAGTTTAAAACATGCCAAAACTGTTGAAGCTACTAATTAACAATGACATTTGAAGCACATTTGCCAAGTATGAGCCAAATAAGTCTTCAGTAGGCTCTACGGTGAAAAAATAACTATTTTCAATTTATTCTATTTATCGCTATTTTCCAACCTAAATGGACAGAAGACAGGAACCTTTCACCCTATCAACACACAAATTTATACACATATATAGACTGATAATCTGATCTTGATTGCAAATTTTCAGCCAAATCGGACATGTTTTCCCTCTACAACGGCTGGAAAACTACAGCGATTTTGTAGGCCTCAAGCCTGTATTATCGCTTTTTTCAAACCTAAATGGACATAAGTCAGGAACCTTTGACCCTATCGACACAGAAATTGACATACATATATAGACTGATATTGTGATCTTGATTGCAAATTTTGAGCCAAAACAGATATTTTTTGCCTCTAATATGGCCAAAGAGCAACAGCCATTTTGTAGGCCATAAGCCTGTATTATCGCTTTTTTCAAACCTGAATGGACAGAAGTCAGGAACCTTTGACCCTATCAACACACAAATTTACACACATATATATGCAGACCACTTAATCATGAGTACCAATTTGGAGCCCAATCGGACTTTTCTTCTCTTTTTAATAAATAGAAACACACTGATAGGGAATGTTCTGTCTTACTTATAGAGTGATAGATTTCCAGCAGGTTATATGTGGTCTCTTGCTGCGCTCTGGTGGTCATTTGGTGAAACAGCTACATTTGAATTATTCTAAATTAAAGCTCTGCTGAACTTATTTAATCATTTTTGTCTTGCTTAATTGAACATATTTATCCTTCTTGGTCATGCTAGTCAGCCACCTGGGTCATTCTTATTTATGCTCCACCCACTTAATTTTTTTTTAATTTGCATAATATGCAAAACCTACTTTTGAGATCTTGTCTTTGCCTCCTTGACCAATCATGACATGTTTGGTGTCAAACAGTTCAGCAGAGCTTACTCCTCAATAATTGTAAAAAAAAATCTTTACATTTATAAACAATATGGCCGCCATATGCAAATTAGTTTTACCATGGTGCAGTAAAATGTCTTTAACACTTATAACTTTTGAATGCTTAACCTGACACTAATACCACTTCAGACCTTTGATCATTACATGATTCTCAGATACCCTGTGAGTTTAAGTAGACATACACCCCCCCAGGGGGCGGGGCCAATGCTCGATAGCTGTTTCTCTACAACCATACAAGCTATCAAGGTCATCCTTGCCAATTATCATCTATGGCCCATGCACTAATGGTACACCAAATGAAAATTTGATATGGACACTTTTGTGGTCACTATTAGCCAATCACATTCCAGCAAGCTTTTGACAGGCAGAATGTTTATCAGGTCAAAACTTATACACTATATATGGGTTATTTATATGCCCTTTTTATGCCTTGTGTTTTTTGAATTTAAGAACTGAAGTTGTTTCACCAAATGCCCACTAGAGTGCAGCAAGACACCACATAAAACCTGATGAACACTACAGCTCAATTTATCAATGCTTTTCAACTAGTTTACTCACACCACTCATCTAGCATTGTCATTTTGGTCTTTATGGTCACGCTGGTTACCCAGCTTGGTTATCCAGTTTGGTGATGACGGTCAACCAGCAACAGGTTTTAAGCCTAACTGGCCTCCAGGGGCCTCTTTGCCTGTGACGCTCGAACCCCGTAAATCGCCGCTTGCGGCTATATTTATTATTAGGGGTTCGAGCACGTAGTGCTAGAAACCCTATTGTAATTGTTCTGATTATTATTATTATTATTATTAGGGGTTCGAGCACGTAGTGCTAGAAACCCTATTGTAATTGTTCTGATTATTATTATAGTTCTTATTCTTTTTCTGCCATAGAAGTGATTGGGCAGAAGAAACCGTAAGGCCTACAGGGCTGAGACTTGGTCATATGGTAGTACTTCTCACCGCTACTCAGATTCAAAAGATGAGCCCGATCGGCCTCAAGGGGGCGCTATGGCGAAGGTCAACGCGTTTGGCCCCGTAACTCCTACGCCCTGATAGCTAGAGCAAAAATTCTTGCATTATATGATTCCTTGGTTAATGGCAAATCAAAAAGGTCATAGAACCACTAAGCTCCGCCCACTTAGATTTTTTGCTATTTAGCATAATATGCAAAACCTACTTTTGAGAACTTGTCCTAGGGTCATTGACCAATCCTGTCATATTTGGTGTCAAACAACTCAGCAGAGTCCCAACCTCAATAATTATCGAAAAAATTGAGAAATTTTTAAACAATATGGCCACCATATGCAAATTAATCTTACCGTGGCACACCCAAATTTACTCTAACAGCTGTAACTTTTGAATGCTTAAACATACATTAATGCCACTTTACAACTTTGATGCCAACATGATTCTGAGGTAGCCAGTCAATCTGTGTAGACATACGACCCCAGGGGGCGGAGCCAAAGCTAAAAATCTGTTTCTCAGGAACCGTACAAGCTATGAAGCTCTCCTTTGGCATGTATCATCTATGGCCTATGTCCTAATGTTTTACAGAAGGAAAATTTGATATGCAAATTTTTGCAATCGTTATTAGCCAATCAGATTCCAGCAAGCTTTTGACAGGCTAAACAATGACCAATCAGGATGATACTTATACCCTACATGTATCTCAGGGCCTTCTATCATCCATTAAAATATGGCGTTGATTGGCCTCAAGGGGGCGCTATAGCAGAAAATAAGTTATATCTAAAGGTACAAGTGGCCTAGGCTTGTTATTCTTTTTTAGTTGTATACTTTGCTGTAGCCTTTACAACTTTGTAATTACATATGTTTACCAAAAATGCAAAGATTTTCATCAGTGGCCAAAAGAGTAAAAATTGCTCTTTTCGAACTTGTCTTTAAGTCCTTAATCAATCAAAACAAGTTTGGTCTTGATGCAATCTGGAGATCCTGTAGGTAAATAATTATCAAAAAAATCTTGACATTTTAACTATTTGAGGCCCATAAACCTTGATCAAACATGTACGTGAAAGCCTTTTCAGAGTTATTTGGCCAAAACTCTGTCAAAGTTTAAAACATGCCAACACTGTTGAAGCTACTAATTAACAATGACATTTGAAGTACATGTGCCAAGTATGAGCCAAATAAGTCTTCAGTAGGCTCTACAGTGAAAAAATAACTATTTTCAATTTATTCTATTTATCGCTATTTTCCAACCTAAATGGACAGAAGACAGGAACCTTTCACCCTATCAACACACAAATTTATACACATATATAGACTGATAATCTGATCTTGATTGCAAATTTTCAGCCAAATCGGACATGTTTTGCCTCTACAACGGCTGGGAAACTACAGAGATTTTGTAGGCCTCAAGCCTGTATTATCGCTTTTTTCAAATCTAAATGGACAGAAGTCAGGAACCTTTTACCCTATTGACACAGAAATTGACATACATATATAGACTGATATTGTGATCCTGATTGCAAATTTTGAGCCAAATCAGATATTTTTTGCCTCTAATATGGCCAAAGAGCAACAGCCATTTTGTAGGCCATAAGCCTGTATTATCGCTTTTTTCAAACCAATTTGGAGCCCAATCGGACTTTTCTTCTCTTTTTAATAAATAGAAACACACTGATAGGGAATGTTCTGTCTTTCTGATAGAGTGATAGATTTCCAGCAGGTTATATGTGGTCTCTTGCTGCGCTCTGGTGGTCATTTGGTGAAACAGCTACAGGTGAATTATTCTAAATTAAAGCTCTGCTGAACTTATTTAATCTTGCTTGTCTTGCTTAATTGAACATATTTATCCTTCTTGTTCATGCTGGTCAGCCGCCTGGGTCATTCTTGTTTATGCTCCACCCACTTAATTTTTTTTAAATTTGCATAATATGCAAAAAATACTTTTGAGATCTTGTCCTTGGATCCTTGACCAATCATGACATGTTTGGTGTCAAACAGTTCAGCAGAGCTTACTCCTCAATAATTATTAAAAAAATATTTACATTTATAAACAATATGGCCGCCATATGCAAATGAGTTCTACCATGGTGCAGTAAAATGTCTTTAACACTTATAACTTTTGAATGCTTAACCTGACACTAATACCACTTCAGTCCTTTGATCATTACATGATTCTCAGATACTCTGTCAGTTTAAGTAGACATACACCCCCCCAGGGGGCGGGGCCAATGCTCGATAGCTGTTTCTCTAGAAGCATACAAGCTATCAAGGTCATCCTAGCCAATTATCATCTATGGCCCATGCACTAATGGTACACCAAATGAAAATTTGATATGGACACTTTTGTGGTCACTATTAGCCAATCACATTCCAGCAAGCTTTTAACAGGTGGAATGTTAATCAGGTCAAAACTTATATACTATATACGGGTTATTTATGTGCCCTTTTTATGCGTTGTGTTTTTTCAATTTAAGAACTGAATTTGTTTCACCAAATGCCCACTAGAGTGCAGTAAGACACCACATAAAACCTGATGAACACTACAGCTCAATTTATCAATGCTTTTCAACTAGTTTACTCACACCACTCATCTAGCATTGCCATTATGGTCTTTATGGTCACGCTGGTCACCCAGCTTGGTTATGCTGGCCATCCAGCTTGGTCATGCTGGCCATTCACATTGGTCATTATGGTCCTGCTGGTCATTCAGCTTTGTCCTCATAGTAATGGTGGTCTTCCAGCTTGGTCATACTGGCCAACCACCTTTGCCATGCTGGTCATCCAGTTTGGTCATTATGGTCTTCCAGCTTGGTCAATATGGTCAACAAGTTTGTCATCCAGATTAGTCATGCTGGTAATCTAGCTTGGTCTTCACGGTCAGGCTGGTCATCCTCATCCAGTTTGGCGATGCCAGTCAACCGGCAACATGTTTTAAGCCTAACTGGCCTCCAGGGGTCTCTTTGCCTGTAACGCTCGAACCCCGTAAATCGCCGCTTGCGGCTATATTTATTCTTATTCTTTTTCTGCCATAGAAGTGATTGGGCAGAAGAAACCGTAAGGCCTACGGGGCTGAGACTTGGTCATATGGTAGTACTTCTCACCGCTACTCAGATTCAAAAGATGAGCCTGATCGGCCTCAAGGGGGCGCTATGGCGAAGGTCAACGCGTTTGGCCTCGTAACTCCTACGCCCTGATAGCTAGAACAAAAATTCTTGCATTGTATTATTCCTTGGTTAATGGCAAATCAAAAAGGTCAATAGAACCACTAAGCTCCGCCCACTTAGATTTTTTGCTATTTAGCATAATATGCAAAACCTACTTTTGAGAACTTGTCCTAGGGTCATTGACCAATCCTGTCATATTTGGAGTCAAACAACTCAGCAGAGTCCCATCCTCAATAATTATCGAAAAAATTGTGAAATTTGTAAACAGTATGGCCGCCATATGCAAATTAATCTTACCGTGGCACACCCAAATTTACTCTAACAGCTGTAACTTTTGAATGCTTAAACCTACACTAATACCACTTTACAACTTTGATGCCAACATGATTCTGAGGTAGCCCGTCAATCTGTGTAGACATACGCCCCCAGGGGGCGGAGCCAAAGCTAAAAATCTGTTTCTCAGGAACCGTACAAGCTATGAAGCTCTCCTTTGGCATGTATCATCTATGGCCTATGTCCTAATGTTTAACAGAAGGAAAATTTGATATGCAAATTTTTGCGATCGTTATTAGCCAATCAGATTCCAGCAAGCTTTTGACATGCTAAACAATGACCAATCAGGACGATACTTATACCCTACATGTATCTCAGGGCCTTCTATCATCCATTAAAATATGGCGTTGATTGGCCTCAAGGGGGCGCTATAGCAGAAAATCAGTTATATCTAAAGGTACAAGTGGCCTAGGCTTGTTATTCTTTTTTAGTTGTATACTTTGCTGTAGCCTTTACAACTTTGTAATTACATGTGTTTACCAAAAATGCAAAGATTTTCATCAGTGGCCAAAAGAGTAAAAATTGCTCTTTTCAAACTTGTCTTTAAGTCCTTAATCAATCAAAACAAATTTGGTCTTGATGCAATCTTGAGACCCTGTAGGTAAATAATTATCAAAAAAATCTTGACATTTTAACTATTTGAGGCCCACAAACCTTGATCAAACATGTACGTGAAAGCCTTTTCAGAGTTATTTGGCCAAAACTCTGTCAAAGTTTAAAACATGCCAAAACTGTTGAAGCTACTAATTAACAATGAAATTTGAAGCACATGTGCCAAGTATGAGCCAAATAAGTCTTCAGTAGGCTCTACAGTGAAAAAATAACTATTTTCAATTTATTCTATTTATCGCTATTTTCCAACCTAAATGGACAGAAGACAGGAACCTTTCACCCTATCAACACACAAATTTATACACGTATATAGACTGATAATCTTGATTGCAAATTTTCAGCCAAATCGGACATGTTTTGCCTCTACAACGGCTGGAAAACTACAGCGATTTTGTAGGCCTCAAGCCTGTATTATCGCTTTTTTCAAAACTAAATGGACAGAAGTCAGGAACCTTTGACCCTATTGACACAGAAGTTGACATACATATAAAGACTGATATCGTGATCCTGATTGCAAATTTTGAGCCAAATCAGATATTTTTTGCCTCTAATATGGCCAAAGAGCAACAGCCATTTTGTAGGACATAAGCCTGTATTATCACTTTTTTCAAACCTAAATGGTCAGAAGTCAGGAACCTTTGACCCTATCAACACACAAATTTACATACATGTATATACAGACCACTTGATCATGAGTACTAATTTGGAGCCCAATCGGACTTTTCTTCTCTTTTTAATAAATAGAAACACACTGATAGGGAATGTTCTGTCTTTCTGATAGAGTGATAGATTTCCAGCAGGTTATATGTGGTCTCTTGCTGCGCTCTGGTGGTCATTTGGTGAAACAGCTACAGGTGAATTATTCTAAATTAAAGCTCTGCTGAACTTATTTAATCTTGCTTGTCTTGCTTAATTGAACATATTTATCCTTCTTGTTCATGCTGGTCAGCCGCCTGGGTCATTCTTGTTTATGCTCCACCCACTTATTTTTTTTTTATAAATTTGCATAATATGCAAAAAATACTTTTGAGATCTTGTCCTTGGATCCTTGACCAATCATGACATGTTTGGTGTCAAACAGTTCAGCAGAGCTTACTCCTCAATAATTATTAAAAAAATCTTTACATTTATAAACAATATGGCCGCCATATGCAAATGAGTTCTACCATGGTGCAGTAAAATGTCTTTAACACTTATAACTTTTGAATGCTTAACCTGACACTAATACCACTTCAGTCCTTTGATCATTACATGATTCTCAGATACCCTGTCAGTATAAGTAGACATACACCCCCCCAGGGGGCGGGGCCAATGCTTGATAGCTGTTTCTCTAGAACCATACAAGCTATCAAGGTCATCCTAGCCAATTATCATCTATGGCCCATGCACTAATGGTACACCAAATGAAAATTTGATATGGACACTTTTGTGGTCACTATTAGCCAATCACATTCCAGCAAGCTTTTAACAGGCGGAATGTGAATCAGGTCAAAACTTATATACTATATACGGGTTATTTATATGCCCTTTTTATGCCTTGTGTTTTTTCAATTTAAGAACTGAATTTGTTTCACCAAATGCGCACTAGAGTGCAGTAAGACACCACATAAAACCTGATGAACACTACAGCTCAATTTATCAATGCTTTTCAACTAGTTTACTCACACCACTCATCTAGCATTGCCATTATGGTCTTTATGGTCACGCTGGTTACCCAGCTTGGTTATCCAGTTTGGTGATGACGGTCAACCAGCAACAGGTTTTAAGCCTAACTGGCCTCCAGGGGCCTCTTTGCCTGTGACGCTCGAACCCCGTAAATCGCCGCTTGCGGCTATATTTATTATAGTTCTTATTCTTTTTCTGCCATAGAAGTGATTGGGCAGAAGAAACCGTAAGGCCTACAGGGCTGAGACTTGGTCATATGGTAGTACTTCTCACCGCTACTCAGATTCAAAACATGAGCCCGATCGGCCTCAAGGGGACGCTATGGCGAAGGTCAACGCGTTTGGCCTCGTAACTCCCACGCCCTGATAGCTAGAGCAAAAATTCTTGCATTATATGATTCCTTGGTTAATGGCAAATCAAAAAGGTCAATAGAACCACTAAGCTCCGCCCACTTAGATTTTTTGCTATTTAGCATAATATGCAAAACCTACTTTTGAGAACTTGTCCTAGGGTCATTGACCAATCCTGTCATATTTGGTGTCAAACAACTCAGCAGAGTCCCATCCTCAATAATTATCGAAAAAATTGAGAAATTTTTAAACAATATGGCCGCCATATGCAAATTAATCTTACCGTGGCACACCCAAATTTACTCTAACAGCTGTAACTTTTGAATGCTTAAACCTACACTAATGCCACTTTATAACTTTGATGCCAACATGATTCTGAGGTAGCATGTCAATCTGTGTAGACATACGCCCCCAGGGGGCGGAGCCAAAGCTAAAAATCTGTTTCTCAGGAACTGTACAAGCTATGAAGCTCTCCTTTGGCATGTGTCATCTATGGCCTATGTCCTAATGTTTTACAGAAGGAAAATTTGATATGCAAATTTTTGCGATCGTTATTAGCCAATCAGATTCCAGCAAGCTTTTGACAGGCTAAACAATGACCAATCAGGAAGATACTTATACCCTACATGTATCTCAGGGCCTTCTATCATCCATTAAAATATGGCGTTGATTGGCCTCAAGAGGGCGCTATAGCAGAAAATCAGTTATATCTAAAGGTACAAGTGGCCTTGGCTTGTTATTCTTTTTTAGTTGTATACTTTGCTGTAGCCTTTACAACTTTGTAATTACATATGTTTACCAAAAATGCAAAGATTTTCATTAGTGGCCAAAAGAGTAAAAATTGCTCTTTTCGAACTTGTCTTTAAGTCCTCAATCAATCAAAACAAATTTGGTCTTGATGCAATCTTGAGACCCTGTAGGTAAATAATTATCAAAAAAATCTTGACATTTTAACTATTTGAGGCCTATAAACCTTGATCAAACTTGTACGTGAAAGCCTTTTCAGAGTTATTTGGCCAAAACTCTGTCAAAGTTTAAAACATGCCAAAACTGTTGAAGCTACTAATTAACAATGACATTTGAAGCACATGTGCCAAGTATGAGCCAAATAAGTCTTCAGTAGGCTCTACAGTGAAAAAATAACTATTTTCAATTTATTCTATTTATCGCTATTTTCCAACCTAAATGGACAGAAGACAGGAACCTTTCACCCTATCAACACACAAATTTATACACATATATAGACTGATAATCTGATCTTGATTGCAAATTTTCAGCCAAATCGGACATGTTTTGCCTCTACAACGGCTGGAAAACTACAACGATTTTGTAGGCCTCAAGCCTGTATTATCGCTTTTTTCAAATCTAAATGGACAGAAGTCAGGAACCTTTGACCCTATTGACACAGAAATTTACACACATAAATATACAGACCACTTGATCATGAGTACCAATTTGGAGCCCAATCGGACTTTTCTTCTCTTTTTAATAAATAGAAACACACTGATAGGGAATGTTCTGTCTTTCTGATAGAATGATAGATTTCCAGCAGGTTATATGTGGTCTCTTGCTGCGCTCTGGTGGTCATTTGGTGAAACAGCTACAGGTGAATTATTCTAAATTAAAGCTCTGCTGAACTTATTTAATCTTGCTTGTCTGGCTTAATTGAACATCTTTATCCTTCTTGGTCATGCTGCTCAGCCACCTGGGTCATTCTTGTTTATGCTGCACCCAATAATTTTTTTTTTAATTTGCATAATATGCAAAACCTACTTTTGAGATCTTGTCTTTGCCTCCTTGACCAATCATGACATGTTTGGTGTCAAACAGTTCAGCAGAGCTTACTCCTCAACAATTATAAAAAAAATCTTTACATTTATAAACAATATGGCCACCATATGCAAATTAGTTTTACCATGGTGCAGTAAAATGTCTTTAACACTTAGAACTTTTGAATGCTTAACCTGACACTAATACCACTTCAGTCCTTTGATCATTACATGATTCTCAGATACCCTGTCAGTTTAAGTAGACATACACCCCCAGGGGGCGGAGCCAATGCTCGATAGCTGTTTCTCTAGAACCATACAAGCTATCAAGGTCATCCTAGCCAATTATCATCTATGGCCCATGCACTAATGGTACACCAAATGAAAATTTGATATGGACACTTTTGTGGTCACTATTAGCCAATCACATTCCAGCAAGCTTTTAACAGGCGGAATGTTAATCAGGTCAAAACTTATATACTATATACGGGTTATTTATATGCCCTTTTTATGCCTTGTGTTTTTTCAATTTAAGAACTGAATTTGTTTCACCAAATGCCCACTAGAGTGCAGTAAGACACCACATAAAACCTGATGAACACGACAGCTCAATTTATCAATGCTTTTCAACTAGTTTACTCACACCACTCATCTAGCATTGCCATTATGGTCTTTATGGTCACGCTGGTCACCCAGCTTGGTTATGCTGGCCATCCAACTTGGTCATGCTGGCCATTCACATTGGTCATTATGGTCCTGCTGGTCATTCAGCTTTGTCCTCATAGTAATGGTGGTCTTCCAGCTTGGTCATACTGGCCAACCACCTTTGCTATGCTGGTCATCCAGTTTGGTCATTATGGTCTTCCAGCTTGGTCAATATGGTCAACAAGTTTGTCATCCAGATTAGTCATGCTGGTAATCTTCACGGTCATGCTGGTCATCCTCATCCAGTTTGGCGATACCGGTCAACCGGCAACATGTTTTAAGCCTAACTGGCCTCCAGGGGTCTCTTTGCCTGTAACGCTCGAACCCCGTAAATCGCCGCTTGCGGCTATATTTATTAGGGGTTCGAGCACGTAGTGCTAGAAACCCTATTGTAATTGTTCTGATTATTATTATTATTATTATTATTATTATTATTAGGGGTTCGAGCACGTAGTGCTAGAAACCCTATTGTAATTGTTCTGATTATTATTATTAGGGGTTCGAGCACGTAGTGCTAGAAACCCTATTGTAATTGTTCTGATTATTATTATTATTATTATTATTATTATTATTATTATTATTCTTATTCTTTTTCTGCCATAGAAGTGATCGGGCAGAAGAAACCGTAAGGCCTACAGGGCTGAGACTTGGTCATATGGTAGTACTTCTCACCGCTACTCAGATTCAAAAGATGAGCCCGATCGGCCTCAAGGGGGCGCTATGGCGAAGGTCAACGCGTTAGGCCTCGTAACTGCCACGCCCTGATAGCTAGACCAAAAATTCTTGCATTATATGATTCCTTGGTTAATGGCAAATCAAAAAGGTCAATAGAACCACTAAGCTCCGCCCACTTAGATTTTTTGCTATTTAGCATAATATGCAAAACCTACTTTTGAGAACTTGTCCTAGGGTCATTGACCAATCCTGTCATATTTGGTGTCAAACAACTCAGCAGAGTCCCAACCTCAATAATTATCAAAAAAATTGTGAAATTTGTAAACAATATGGCCGCCATATGCAAATTAATCTTACCGTGGCACACCCAAATTTACTCTAACAGCTGTAACTTTTGAATGCTTAAACCTACACTAATGCCACTTTAGACCGTTGATGCCAACATGATTCTGAGGTAGCCCGTCAATCTGTGTAGACATACGCCACCCAGGGGACGGAGCCAAAGCTAAAAATCTGTTTCTCAGGAACCGTACAAGCTATGAAGCTCTCCTTTGGCATGTATCATCTATGGCCTACGTCCTAATGTTTTACAGAAGGAAAATTTGATATGCAAATTTTTGCGATCGTTATTAGCCAATCAGTTTCCAGCAAGCTTTTGACATGCTAAACAATGACCAATCAGGACGATACTTATACCCTACATGTATCTCAGGGCCTTCTATCATCCATTAAAATATGGCGTTGATTGGCCTCAAGGGGGCGCTATAGCAGAAAATCAGTTATATCTAAAGGTACAAGTGGCCTAGGCTTGTTATTCTTTTTTAGTTGTATACTTTGCTGTAGCATTTACAACATTGTAATTACATGTATTTACCAAAAATGGAAAGATTTTCATCAGTGGCCAAAAGAGTAAAAATTGCTCTTTTCGAACTTGTCTTTAAGTCCTTAATCAATCAAAATAACTTTGGTCTTGATGCAATCTTGAGACCCTGTAGGTAAATAATTATCAAAAAAATCTTGACATTTTAACTATTTGAGGCCCATAACCCTTGATCAAACATGTACGTGAAAGCCTTTTCAGAGTTATTTGGCCAAAACTCTGTCAAAGTTTAAAACATGCCAAAACTGTTGAAACTACTAATTAACAATGACATTTGAAGCACATTTGCCAAGTATGAGCCAAATAAGTCTTCAGTAGGCTCTACAGTGAAAAAATAACTATTTTCAATTTATTCTATTTATCGCTATTTTCCAACCTAAATGGACAGAAGACAGGAACCTTTCACCCTATCAACACACAAATTTATACACATATATAGACTGATAATCTGATCTTGATTGCAAATTTTCAGCCAAATCGGACATGTTTTCCCTCTACAACGGCTGGAAAACTACAGCGATTTTGTAGGCCTCAAGCCTGTATTATCGCTTTTTTCAAACCTAAATGGACATAAGTCAGGAACCTTTGACCCTATCGACACAGAAATTGACATACATATATAGACTGATATTGTGATCTTGACTGCAAATTTTGAGCCAAATCAGATATTTTTTGCCTCTAATATGGCCAAAGAGCAACAGCCATAAGCCTGTATTATCGCTTTTTTCAAACCTAAATGGACAGAAGTCAGGAACCTTTGACCCTATCAACACACAAATTTACACACATATATATGCAGACCACTTGATCATGAGTACCAATTTGGAGCCCAATCGGACTTTTCTTCACTTTTTAATAAATAGAAACACACTGATAGGGAATGTCCTGTCTTACTTATAGAGTGATAGATTTCCAGCAGGTTATATGTGGTCTCTTGCTGCGCTCTGGTGGTCATTTGGTGAAACAGCTACATTTGAATTATTCTAAGCTCTGCTGAACTTATTTAATCATTTTTGTCGTGCTTAATTGAACATATTTATCCTTCTTGGTCATGCTAGTCAGCCACCTGGGTCATTCTTATTTATGCTCCACCCACTTAATTTTTTTTTAATTTGCATAATATGCAAAACCTACTTTTGAGATCTTGTCTTTGCCTCCTTGACCAATCATGACATGTTTGGTGTCAAACAGTTCAGCAGAGCTTACTCCTCAATAATTATAAAAAAAAAATCTTTACATTTATAAACAATATGGCCGCCATATGCAAATTAGTTTTACCATGGTGCAGTAAAATGTCTTTAACACTTATAACTTTTGAATGCTTAACCTGACACTAATACCACTTCAGTCCTTTGATCATTACATGATTCTCAGATACCCTGTGAGTTTAAGTAGACATACACCCCCCCAGGGGGCGGGGCCAATGCTCGATAGCTGTTTCTCTACAACCATACAAGCTATCAAGGTCATCCTTGCCAATTATCATCTATGGCCCATGCACTAATGGTACACCAAATGAAAATTTGATATGGACACTTTTGTGATCACTATTAGCCAATCACATTCCAGCAAGCTTTTGACAGGCAGAATGTTTATCAGGTCAAAACTTATACACTATATATGGGTTATTTATATGCCCTTTTTATGCCTTGTGTTTTTTGAATTTAAGAACTGAAGTTGTTTCACCAAATGCCCACTAGAGTGCAGCAAGACACCACATAAAACCTGATGAACACTACAGCTCAATTTATCAATGCTTTTCAACTAGTTTACTCACACCACTCATCTAGCATTGTCATTTTGGTCTTTATGGTCACGCTGGTTACCCAGCTTGGTTATCCAGTTTGGTGATGCCGGTCAACCAGCAACAGGTTTTAAGCCTAACTGGCCTCCAGGGGCCTCTTTGCCTGTGACGCTCGAACCCCGTAAATCGCCGCTTGCGGCTATATTTATTATTATTATTATTATTATTATTAGGGGTTCGAGCACGTAGTGCTAGAAACCCTATTGTAATTGTTCTGATTATTATTAGGGGTTCGAGCACGTAGTGCTAGAAACCCTATTGTAATTGTTCTGATTATTATTATTATTATTATTAGGGGTTCGAGCACGTAGTGCTAGAAACCCTATTGTAATTGTTCTGATTATTATTATTATTATTATTAGGGGTTCGAGCACGTAGTGCTAGAAACCCTATTGTAATTGTTCTGATTATTATTATTATTATTAGGGGTTCGAGCACGTAGTGCTAGAAACCCTATTGTAATTGTTCTGATTATTATTATTATTATTATTATTATTATTATTATTATTATTATTATTATTATTAGGGGTTCGAGCACGTAGTGCTAGAAACCCTATTGTAATTGTTCTGATTATTATTATTATTATTATTATTATTCTTATTCTTTTTCTGCCATAGAAGTGATTGGGCAGAAGAAACCGTAAGGCCTACAGGGCTGAGACTTGGTCATATGGTAGTACTTCTCACCGCTACTCAGATTCAAAAGATGAGCCCGATCGGCCTCAAGGGGGCGCTATGGCGAAGGTCAACGCGTTAGGCCACGTAACTCCCACGCCCTGATAGCTAGAGTAAAAATTCTTGCATTATATGATTCCTTGGTTAATGGCAAATCAAAAAGGTCAATAGAACCACTAAGCTCCGCCCACTTAGATTTTTTGCTATTTAGCATAATATGCAAAACCTACTTTTGAGAACTTGTCCTAGGGTCATTGACCAATCCTGTCATATTTGGTGTCAAACAACTCAGCAGAGTCCCAACCTCAATAATTATCGAAAAAATTGTGAAATGTGTAAACAATATGGCCGCCATATGCAAATTAATCTTACCGTGGCACACCCAAATTTACTCTAACAGCTGTAACTTTTGAATGCTTAAACCTACACTAATGCCACTTGACAACTTTGATGCCAATATGATTCTGAGGTAGCCCGTCAATCTGTGTAGACATACGCCCCCAGGGGGCGGAGCCAAAGCTAAAAATCTGTTTCTCAGGAACCGTACAAGCTATGAAGCTCTCCTTTGACAAGTATCATCTATGGCCTATGTCCTAATGTTTTACAGAAGGAAAATTTGATATGCAAATTTCTGCGATCGTTATTAGCCAATCAGATTCCAGCAAGCTTTTGACATGCTAAACAATGACCAATCAGGACGATACTTATATCCTACATGTATCTCAGGGCCTTCTATCATCCATTAAAATATGGCGTTGATTGGCCTCAAGGGGGCACTATAGCAGAAAATCAGTTATATCTAAAGATACAAGTGGCCTAGGCTTGTTATTCTTTTTTAGTTGTATACTTTGCTGTAGCCTTTACAACTTTGTAATTACATGTGTTTACCAAAAATGCAAAGATTTTCATCAGTGGCCAAAAGAGTAAAAATTGCTCTTTTCGAACTTGTCTTTAAGTCCTTAATCAATCAAAACAAATTTGGTCTTGATGCAATCTTGAGACCCTGTAGGTAAATAATTATCAAAAAAATCTTGACATTTTAACTACTTGAGGCCCATAAACCTTGAAGAAACATGTACGTGAAAGCCTTTTCAGAGTTATTTGGCCAAAACTCTGTCAAAGTTTTAAACAGGTCAAAACTGTTGAAGCTACTAATTAACAATGACATTTCAAGCACATTTGCCAAGTATGAGCCAAATAAGTCTTCAGTAGGCTCTACAGTGACAAATTAACTATTTTCAATTTATTCTATTTATCGCTATTTTCCAAACTAAATGGACAGAAGACAGGAACCTTTGACCCTATCAACACACAAATTTATACACATATATAGACTGATAATCTGATCTTGATTGCAAATTTTCAGCCACATCGGACATGTTTTCCCTGTACAATGGCTGGAAAACTACAGCGATTTTGTAGGCCTCAAGCCTGTATTATCGCTTTTTTCAAACCTAAATGGACAGAAGTCAGGAACCTTTGACCCTATCAACACAGAAATTTACATACATATATAGACTGATATTGTGATCTTGATTGCGAATTTTGAGCCAAATCAGATATTTTTTGCCTCTAATATGGCCAAAGAGCAACAGCCATTTTGTAGGCCATAAGCCTGTATTATCGCTTTTTTCAAGCCTAAATGAACAGAAGTCAGGAACCTTTGACCCTATCAACACACAAATTTACATACATGTATATACAGACCACTTGATCATGATTGCAAATTTTGAGTCAAATCAGATATTTTTTGCCTCTAATATGGCCAAAGAGCAACAGCCATTTTGTAGGCCATAAGCCTGTATTATCACTTTTTTCAAACCTAAATGGTCAGAAGTCAGGAACCTTTGACCCTATCAACACACAAATTTACATACATGTATATACAGACCACTTGATCATGAGTACCAATTTGGAGCCCAATCGGACTTTTCTTCTCTTTTTAATAAATAGAAACACACTGATAGGGAATGTTCTGTCTTACTTATAGAGTGATAGATTTCCAGCAGGTTATATGTGGTCTCTTGCTGCGCTCTGGTGGTCAGTTGGTGAAACAGCTACAGGTGAATTATTCTAAATTAAAGCTCTGCTGAACTTATTCAATCTTGCTTGTCTTGCTTAATTGAACATATTTATCCTTCTTGTTCATGATGGTCAGCCACCTGGGTCATTCTTGTTTATGCTCCACCCACTTAATTTTTTTTTTAATTTGCATAATATGCAAAACCTACTTTTGAGATCTTGTCCTTGGATCCTTGACCAATCATGACATGTTTGGTGTCAAACAGTTCAGCAGAGCTTACTCCTCAATAATTATTAAAAAAATCTTTACATTTATAAACAATATGGCCGCCATATGCAAATGAGTTCTACCATGGTGCAGTAAAATGTCTTTAACACTTATAACTTTGGAATGCTTAACCTGACACTAATGCCACTTCAGTCCTTTGATCATTACATGATTCTCAGATACCCCGTCAGTTTAAGTAGACATACACCCCCCCAGGGGGCGGGGCCAATGCTCGATAGCTGTTTCTCTAGAACCATACAAGCTATCAAGGTCATCCTAGCCAATTATCATCTATGGCCCATTCACTAATGGTACACCAAATTAAAATTTGATATGGACACTTTTGTGGTCACTATTAGCCAATCACATTCCAGCAAGCTTTTAACAGGCGGAATGTTAATCAGGTCAAAACTTATATACTATATACGGGTTATTTATATGCCCTTTTTATGCCTTGTGTTTTTTCAATTTAAGAACTGAATTTGTTTCACCAAATGCCCACTAGAGTGCAGTAAGACACCACATAAAACCTGATGAACACTACAGCTCAATTTATCAATGCTTTTCAACTAGTTTACTCACACCACTAGCATTGCCATTATGGTCTTTATGGTCACGCTGGTCACCCAGCTTGGTTATGCTGGCCATCCAACTTGGTCATGCTGGCCATTCACATTGGTCATTATGGTCCTGCTGGTCATTCAGCTTTGTCCTCATAGTAATGGTGGTCTTCCAGCTTGGTCATACTGGCCAACCACCTTTGCCATGCTGGTCATCCAGTTTGGTCATTATGGTCTTCCAGGTTGGTCAATATGGTCAACAAGTTTGTCATCCAGATTAGTCATGCTGGTAATCTAGCTTGGTCTTCACGGTCATGCTGGTCATCCTCATCCAGTTTGACGATGCCAGTCAACCGGCAACATGTTTTAAGCCTAACTGGCCTCCAGGGGTCTCTTTGCCTGTAACGCTCGAACCCCGTAAATCGCCGCTTGCGGCTATATTTATTATTATTATAGTTCTTATTCTTTTTCTGCCATAGAAGTGATTGGGCAGAAGAAACCGTAAGGCCTACAGAGCTGAGACTTGGTCATATGGTAGTACTTCTCACCGCTACTCAGATTCAAAAGATGAGCCCGATCGGCCTCAAGGGGGCGCTATGGCGAAGGTCAACGCGTTTGGCCTCGTAACTCCTACGCCCTGATAGCTAGAGCAAAAATTCTTGCATTATATGATTCCTTGGTTAATGAGAAATCAAAAAGGTCAATAGAACCACTAAGCTCCGCCCACTTAGATTTTTTGCTATTTAGCATAATATGCAAAACCTACTTTTGAGAACTTGTCCTAGGGTCATTGACCAATCCTGTCATATTTGGTGTCAAACAACTCAGCAGAGTCCCAACCTCAATAATTATCAAAAAAATTTTGAAATTTGTAAACAATATGGCCGCCATATGCAAATTAATCTTACCGTGGCACACCCAAATTTACTCTAACAGCTGTAACTTTTGAATGCTTAAACCTACACTAATGCCACTTTAGAACTTTGATGCCAACATGATTCGGAGGTAGCCCGTCAATCTGTGTAGACATACGCCCCCAGGGGGCGGAGCCAAAGCCAAAAATCTGTTTCTCAGGAACCGTACAAGCTATGAAGCTCTCCTTTGGCATGTATCATCTATGGCCTATGTCCTAATGTTTTACAGAAGGAAAATTTGATATGCAAATTTTTGCGATCGTTATTAGCCAATCAGATTCCAGCAAGCTTTTGACAGGCTAAACAATGACCAATCAGGACGATACTTATACCCTACATGTATCTCAGGGCCTTCTATCATCCATTAAAATATGGTGTTGATTGGCCTCAAGGGGGCGCTATAGCAGAAAATCAGTTATATCTGAAGGTACAAGTGGCCTAGGCTTGTTATTCTTTTTTAGTTGTATACTTTGCTGTAGCCTTTACAACTTTGTAATTACATATGTTTACCAATAATGCAAAGATTTTCATCAGTGGCCAAAAGAGTAAAAATTGCTCTTTTCGAACTTGTCTTTAAGTCCTTAATCAATCAAAACAAATTTGGTCTTGATGCAATCTTGAGACCCTGTAGGTAAATAATTATTAAAAAAATCTTGACATTTAAACTATTTGAGGCCCATAAACCTTGATCAAACATGTACGTGAAAGCCTTTTCAGAGTTATTTGGCCAAAACTCTGTCAAAGTTTAAAATATGCCAAAACTGTTGAAGCTACTAATTAACAATGACATTTGAAGTACATGTGCCAAGTATGAGCCAAATAAGTCTTCAGTAGGCTCTACAGTGAAAAAATAACTATTTTCAATTTATTCTATTTATCGCTATTTTCCAACCTAAATGGACAGAAGACAGGAACCTTTCACCCTATCAACACACAAATTTATACACATATATAGACTGATAATCTGATCTTGATTGCAAATTTTCAGCCAAATCGGACATGTTTTGCCTCTACAACGGCTGGAAAACTACAGCGATTTTGTAGGCCTCAAGCCTGTATTATCGCTTTTTTCAAATCTAAATGGACAGAAGTCAGGAACCTTTGACCCTATTGACACAGAAATTGACATACATATATAGACTGATATTGTGATCCTGATTGCAAATTTTGAGCCAAATCAGATATTTTTTGCCTCTAATATGGCCAAAGAGCAACAGCCATTTTGTAGGCCATAAGCCTGTATTATCACTTTTTTCAAACCTAAATGGTCAGAAGTCAGGAACCTTTGACCCTATCAACAAACAAATTTACATACATGTATATACAGACCACTTGATCATGAGTACCAATTTGGAGCTCAATCGGACTTTTCTTCTCTTTTTAATAAATAGAAACACACTGATAGGGAATGTTCTGTCTTTCTGATAGAGTGATAGATTTCCAGCAGGTTATATGTGGTCTCTTGCTGCGCTCTGGTGGTCATTTGGTGAAACAGCTACAGGTGAATTATTCTAAATTAAAGCTCTGCTGAACTTATTCAATCTTGCTTGTCTTGCTTAATTGAACATATTTATCCTTCTTGTTCATGCTGGTCAGCCGCCTGGGTCATTCTTGTTTATGCTCCACCCACTTAATTTTTTTTTAAATTTGCATAATATGCAAAACCTTCTTTTGAGATCTTGTCCTTGGATCCTTGACCAATCATGACATGTTTGGTGTCAAACAGTTCAGCAGAGCTTACTCCTCAATAATTATTAAAAAAATCTTTACATTTATAAACAATATGGCCGCCATATGCAAATGAGTTCTACCATGGTGCAGTAAAATGTCTTTAACACTTATAACTTTTGAATGCTTAACCTGACACTAATACCACTTCAGTCCTTTGATCATTACATGATTCTCAGATACCCTGTCAGTTTAAGTAGACATACACCCCCAGGGGGCAGAGCCAATGCTCGATAGCTGTTTCTCTAGAACCATACAAGCTATCAAGGTCATCCTAGCCAATTATCATCTATGGCCCATGCACTAATGGTACACCAAATGAAAATTTGATATGGACACTTTTGTGGTCACTATTAGCCAATCACATTCCAGCAAGCTTTTGACAGGCTGAATGTTAATCAGGTCAAAACTTATATACTATATACGGGTTATTTATATGCCCTTTTTATGCCTTGTGTTTTTTCAATTTAAGAACTGAATTTGTTTCACCAAATGCGCACTAGAGTGCAGTAAGACACCACATAAAACCTGATGAACACTACAGCTCAATTTATCAATGCTTTTTTCAACTAGTTTACTCACACCACTCATCTAGCATTGCCATTATGGTCTTTATGGTCACGCTGGTCACCCAGCTTGGTTATGCTGGCCATCCAGCTTGGTCATGCTGGCCATTCACATTGGTCATTATGGTCCTGCTGGTCATTCAGCTTTGTCCTCATAGTAATGGTGGTCTTCCAGCTTGTTCATACTGGCCAACCACCTTTGCCATGCTGGTCATCCAGTTTGGTCATTATGGTCAACAAGTTTGTCATCCAGATTAGTCATGCTGGTAATCTAGCTTGGTCTTCACGGTCATGCTGGTCATCCTCATCCAGTTTAAGCCTAACTGGCCTCCAGGGGTCTCTTTGCCTGTAACGCTCGAACCCCGTAAATCGCCGCTTGCGGCTATATTTATTAGGGGTTCGAGCACGTAGTGCTAGAAACCCTATTGTAATTGTTCTGATTATTATTATTATTATTAGGGGTTCGAGCACGTAGTGCTAGAAACCCTATTGTAATTGTTCTGATTATTATTATTATTATTATTATTATTATTATTATTATTATTATTATTCTTATTCTTTTTCTGCCATAGAAGTGATTGGGCAGAAGAAACCGTAAGGCCTACAGGGCTGAGACTTGGTCATATGGTAGTACTTCTCACCGCTACTCAGATTCAAAAGATGAGCCCGATCGGCCTCAAGGGGGCGCTATGGCGAAGGTCAACGCGTTAGGCCTCGTAACTCCTACGCCCTGATAGCTAGATCAAAAATTCTTCCATTATATGATTCCTTGGTTAATGGCAAATCAAAAAGGTCAATAGAACCACTAAGCTCCGCCCACTTAGATTTTTTGCTATTTAGCATAATATGCAAAACCTACTTTTGAGAACTTGTCCTAGGGTCATTGACCAATCCTGTCATATTTGGTGTCAAACAACTCAGCAGAGACCCAACCTCAATAATTATCGAAAAAATTGTGAAATTTGTAAACAATATGGCCGCCATATGCAAATTAATCTTACCGTGGCACACCCAAATTTACTCTAACAGCTGTAACTTTTGAATGCTTAAACCTACACTAATGCCACTTTATAACTTTGATGCCAACATGATTCTGAGGTAGCCCGTCAATCTGTGTAGACATACGCCCCCAGGGGGCGGAGCCAAAGCTAAAAATCTGTTTCTCAGGAACCGTACAAGCTATGAAGCTCACCTTTGGCATGTATCATCTATGGCCTATGTCCTAATGTTTTACAGAAGGAAAATTTGATATGCAAATTTTTGCGATCGTTATTAGCCAATCAGATTCCAGCAAGCTTTTGACAGGCTAAACAATGACCAATCAGGACGATACTTATACCCTACATGTATCTCAGGGCCTTCTATCATCCATTAAAATATGGCGTAGATTGGCCTCAAGGGGGCGCTATAGCAGAAAATCAGTTATATCTAAAGGTACAAGTGGCCTAGGCTTGTTATTCTTTTTTATTTGTATACTTTGCTGTAGCCTTTACAACTTTGTAATTACATGTGTTTACCAAAAATGCAAAGATTTTCGTCAGTGGCCAAAAGAGTAAAAATTGCTCTTTTCGAACTTGTCTTTAAGTCCTTAATCAATCAAAACAAATTTGGTCTTGATGCAATCTTGAGACCCTGTAGGTAAATAATTATCAAAAAAATCTTGACATTTTAACTATTTGAGGCCCATAAACCTTGATCAAACATGTACGTGATAGCCTTTTCAGAGTTATTTGGCCAAAACTCTGTCAAAGTTTAAAACATGCCAAAACTGTTGAAGCTACTAATTAACAATGACATTTGAAGTACATGTGCCAAGTATGAGCCAAATAAGTCTTCAGTAGGCTCTACAGTGAAAAAATAACTATTTTCAATTTATTCTATTTATCGCTATTTTCCAACCTAAATGGACAGAAGACAGGAACCTTTCACCCTATCAACACACAAATTTATACACATATATAGACTGATAGTCTGATCTTGATTGCAAATTTTCAGCCAAATCGGACATGTTTTGCCTCTACAACGGCTGGAAAACTACAGCGATTTTGTAGGCCTCAAGCCTGTATTATCGCTTTTTTCAAATCTAAATGGACAGAAGTCAGGAACCTTTGACCCTATTGACACAGAAATTGACATACATATATAGACTGATATTGTGATCTTGATTGCAAATTTTGAGCCAAATCAGATATTTTTTGCCTCTAATATGGCCAAAGAGCAACAGCCATTTTGTAGGCCATAAGCCTGTATTATCGCTTTTTTCAAGCCTAAATGGACAGAAGTCAGGAACCTTTGACCCTATCAACACACAAATTGACATACATATATAGACTGATATTGTGATCTTGATTGCAAATTTTGAGCCAAATCAGATATTTGTTGCCTCTAATATGGCCAAAGAGCAACAGCCATTTTGTAGGCCATAAGCCTGTATTATCACTTTTTTCAAACCTAAATGGTCAGAAGTCAGGAACCTTTGACCCTATCAACACACAAATTTACATACATGTATATACAGACCACTTGATCATGGCTACCAATTTGGAGCTCAATCGGACTTTTCTTCTCTTTTTAATAAATAGAAACACACTGATAGGGAATGTTCTGTCTTTCTGATAGAGTGATAGATTTCCAGCAGGTCATATGTGGTCTCTTGCTGCGCTCTGGTGGTCATTTGGTGAAACAGCTACAGGTGAATTATTCTAAATTAAAGCTCTGCTGAACTTATTCAATCTTGCTTGTCTTGCTTAATTGAACATATTTATCCTTCTTGTTCATGCTGGTCAGCCGCCTGGGTCATTCTTGTTTATGCTCCACCCACTTAATTTTTTTTTAAATTTGCATAATATGCAAAACCTACTTTTGAGATCTTGTCCTTGGATCCTTGACCAATCATGACATGTTTGGTGTCAAACAGTTCAGCAGAGCTTACTCCTCAATAATTATTAACAAAATCTTTACATTTATAAACAATATGGCCGCCATATGCAAATGAGTTCTACCATGGTGCAGTAAAATGTCTTTAACACTTATAACTTTTGAATGCTTAACCTGACACTAATACCACTTCAGTCCTTTGATCATTACATGATTCTCAGATAGCCTGTCAGTTTAAGTAGACATACACCCCCAGGGGGCGGGGCCAATGCTCGATAGCTGTTTCTCTAGAACCATACAAGCTATCAAGGTCATCCTAGCCAATTATCATCTCTGGCCCATGCACTAATGGTACACCAAATGAAAATTTGATATGGACACTTTTGTGGTCACTATTAGCCAATCACATTCCAGCAAGCTTTTAACAGGCGGAATGTTAATCAGGTCAAAACTTATATACTATATACGGGTTATTTATATGCCCTTTTTATGCCTTGTGTTTTTCACCAAATGCCCACTAGAGTGCAGTAAGACACCACATAAAACCTGATGAACACTACAGCTCAATTTATCAATGCTTTTCAACTATTTTACTCACACCACTCATCTAGCATTGCCATTATGGTCTTTATGGTCACGCTGGTCACCCAGCTTGGTTATGCTGGCCATCCAGCTTGCTCATGCTGGCCATTCTCATTGGTCATTAAGGTCCTCCCGGTCATTCAGCTTTGTCCTCATAGTAATGGTGGTCTTCCAGCTTGGTCGTACTGGCCAACCACCTTTGCCATGCTGGTCATCCAGTTTGGTCATTATGGTCTTCCAGCTTGGTCAATATGGTCAACAAGTTTGTCATCCAGATTAGTCATGCTGGTAATCTAGCTTGGTCTTCACGGTCATGCTGGTCATCCTCATCCAGTTTGGCGATGCCGGTCAACCGGCAACATGTTTTAAGCCTAACTGACCTCCAAGGGGTCTCTTTGCCTGTAACGCTCGAACCCCGTAAATCGCCGCTTGCGGCTATATTTAGGGGTTCGAGCACGTAGTGCTAGAAACCCTATTGTAATTGTTCTGATTATTATTATTAGGGGTTCGAGCACGTAGTGCTAGAAACCCTATTGTAATTGTTCTGATTATTATTAGGGGTTCGAGCACGTAGTGCTAGAAACCCTATTGTAATTGTTCTGATTATTATTATTATTATTATTATTATTCTTATTCTTTTTCTGCCATAGAAGTGATCGGGCAGAAGAAACCGTAAGGCCTACAGGGCTGAGACTTGGTCATATGGTAGTACTTCTCACCGCTACTCAGATTCAAAAGATGAGCCAAATCGGCCTCAAGGGGGCGCTATGGCGAAGGTCAACGCGTTAGGCCTCGTAACTGCCACGCCCTGATAGCTAGAGCAAAAATTCTTGCATTATATGATTCCTTGGTTAATGGCAAATCAAAAAGGTCAATAGAACCACTAAGCTCCGCCCACTTAGATTTTTTGCTATTTAGCATAATATGCAAAACCTACTTTTGAGAACTTGTCCTAGGGTCATTGACCAATCCTGTCATATTTGGTGTCAAACAACTCAGCAGAGTCCCATCCTCAATAATTATCAAAAAAATTGTGAAATTTGTAAACAATATGGCCGCCATATGCAAATTAATCTTACCGTGGCACACCAAAATTTACTCTAACAGCTGTAACTTTTGAATGCTTAAACCTACACTAATGCCACTTTAGACCTTTGATGCCAACATGATTCTGAGGTAGCGCGTCAATCTGTGTAGACATACGCCTCCAGGGGGCGGAGCCAAAGCTAAAAATCTGTTTCTCAGGAACCGTACAAGCTATGAAGCTCTCCTTTGGCATGTATCATCTATGGCCTATGTCCTAATGTTATACAGAAGGAAAATTTTATATGCAAATTTTTGCGATCGTTATTAGCCAATCAGATTCCAGCAAGCTTTTGACATGCTAAACAATGACCAATCAGGACGATACTTATACCCTACATGTATCTCAGGGCCTTCTATCATCCATTAAAATATGGCATTGATTGGCCTCAAGGGGGCGCTATAGCAGAAAATCAGTTATATCTAAAGGTACAAGTGGCCTAGGCTTGTTATTCTTTTTTAGTTGTATACTTTGCTGTAGCCTTTACAACTTTGTAATTACATGTATTTACCAAAAATGCAAAGATTTTCATCAGTGGCCAAAACAGTAAAAATTGCTCTTTTCGAACTTGTCTTTAAGTCCTTAATCAATCAAAACAAATTTGGTCTTGATGCAATCTTGAGACCCTGTAGGTAAATAATTATCAAAAAAATCTTGACAATTTAACTACTTGAGGCCCATAAACCTTGATCAAACATGTACGTGAAAGCCTTTTCAGAGTTATTTGGCCAAGACTCTGTCAAAGTTTAAAACATGCCAAAACTGTTGAAGCTACTAATTAACAATGACATTTGAAGTACATGTGCCAAGTATGAGCCAAATAAGTCTTCAGTAGGCTCTACAGTGAAAAAATAACTATTTTCAATTTATTCTATTTATCGCTATTTTCCAACCTAAATGGACAGAAGACAGGAACCTTTCACCCTATCAACACACAAATTTATACACATATATAGACTGATAATCTGATCTTGATTGCAAATTTTCAGCCAAATCGGACATGTTTTGCCTCTACAACGGCTGGAAGACTACAGCGATTTTGTAGGCCTCAAGCCTGTATTATCGCTTTTTTCAAATCTAAATGGACAGAAGTCAGGAACCTTTGACCCTATTGACACAGAAATTGACATACATATATAGACTGATATTGTGATCCTGATTGCAAATTTTGAGCCAAATCAGATATTTTTTGCCTCTAATATGGCCAAAGAGCAACAGCCATTTTGTAGGCCGTAAGCCTGTATCATCACTTTTTTCAAACCTAAATGGTCAGAAGTCAGGAACCTTTGACCCTATCAACACACAAATTTACATACATGTATATACAGACCACTTGATCATGAGTACCAATTTGGAGCCCAATCGGACTTTTCTTCTCTTTTTAATAAATAGAAACACACTGATAGGGAATGTTCTGTCTTTCTGATAGAGTGATAGATTTCCAGCAGGTTATATGTGGTCTCTTGCTGCGCTCTGGTGGTCATTTGGTGAAACAGCTACAGGTGAATTATTCTAAATTAAAGCTCTGCTGAACTTATTCAATCTTGCTTGTCTTGCTTAATTGAACATATTTATCCTTCTTGTTCATGCTGGTCAGCCGCCTGGGTCATTCTTGTTTATGCTCCACCCACTTAATTTTTTTTAAAATTTGCATAATATGCAAAACCTACTTTTGAGATCTTGTCCTTGGATCCTTGACCAATCATGACATGTTTGGTGTCAAACAGTTCAGCAGAGCTTACTCCTCAATAATTATTAAAAAAATCTTTACATTTATAAACAATATGGCCGCCATATGCAAATGAGTTCTACCATGGTGCAGTAAAATGTCTTTAACACTTATAACTTTTGAATGCTTAACCTGACACTAATACCACTTCAGTCCTTTGATCATTACATGATTCTCAGATACCCTGTCAGTTTAAGTAGACATACACCCCCAGGGGGCGGGGCCAATGCTCGATAGCTGTTTCTCTAGAACCATACAAGCTATCAAGGTCATCCTAGCCAATTATCATCTATGGCCCATGCACTAATGGTACACCAAATGAAAATTTGATATGGACACTTTTGTGGTCACTATTAGCCAATCACATTCCAGCAAGCTTTTAACAGGCGGAATGTTAATCAGGTCAAAACTTATATACTATATACGGGTTATTTATATGCCCTTTTTATGCCTTGTGTTTTTTCAATTTAAGAACTGAATTTGTTTCACCAAATGCGCACTAGAGTGCAGTAAGACACCACATAAAACCTGATGAACACTACAGCTCAATTTATCAATGCTTTTCAACTAGTTTACTCACACCACTCATCTAGCATTGCCATTATGGTCTTTATGGTCACGCTGGTCACCCAGCTTGGTTATGCTGGCCATCCAGCTTGGTCATGCTGGCCATTCACATTGGTCATTATGGTCCTGCTGGTCATTCAGCTTTGTCCTCATAGTAATGGTGGTCTTCCAGCTTGGTCATACTGGCCAACCACCTTTGCCATGCTGGTCATCCAGTTTGGTCATTATGGTCTTCCAGCTTGGTCAATATGGTCAACAAGTTTGTCATCCAGATTAGTCATGCTGGTAATCTAGCTTGGTCTTCACGGTCATGCTGGTCATCCTCATCCAGTTTGGCGATGCCGGTCAACCGGCAACATGTTTTAAGCCTAACTGGCCTCCAGGGGTCTCTTTGCCTGTAACGCTCGAACCCCGTAAATCGCCGCTTGCGGCTATATTTATTATTATTCTTATTCTTTTTCTGCCATAGAAGTGATCGGGCAGAAGAAACCGTAAGGCCTACAGGGCTGAGACTTGGTCATATGGTAGTACTTCTCACCGCTACTCAGATTCAAAAGATGAGCCCGATCGGCCTCAAGGGGGCGCTATGGCGAAGGTCAACGCGTTAGGCCTCGTAACTGCCACGCCCTGATAGCTAGAGCAAAAATTCTTGCACTATATGATTCCTTGGTTAATGGCAAATCAAAAAGGTCAATAGAACCACTAAGCTCCGCCCACTTAGATTTTTTGCTATTTAGCATAATATGCAAAACCTACTTTTGAGAACTTGTCCTAGGGTCATTGACCAATCCTGTCATATTTGGTGTCAAACAACTCAGCAGAGTCCCAACCTCAATAATTATCAAAAAAATTGTGAAATTTGTAAACAATATGGCCGCCATATGCAAATTAATCTTACCGTGGCACACCCAAATTTACTCTAACAGCTGTAACTTTTGAATGCTTAAACCTACACTAATGCCACTTTAGACCGTTGATGCCAACATGATTCTGAGGTAGCCCGTCAATCTGTGTAGACATACGCCCCCAGGGGGCGGAGCCAAAGCTAAAAATCTGTTTCTCAGGAACCGTACAAGCTATGAAGCTCTCCTTTGGCATGTATCATCTATGGCCTATGTCCTAATGTTTTACAGAAGGAAAATTTGATATGCAAATTTTTGCGATCGTTATTAGCCAATCAGTTTCCAGCAAGCTTTTGACATGCTAAACAATGACCAATCAGGACGATACTTATACCCTACATGTATCTCAGGGCCTTCTATCATCCATTAAAATATGGCGTTGATTGGCCTCAAGGGGTCGCTATAGCAGAAAATCAGTTATATCTAAAGGTACAAGTGGCCTAGGCTTGTTATTCTTTTTTAGTTGCATACTTTGCTGTAGCCTTTACAACTTCGTAATTACATATGTTTACCAAAAATGGAAAGATTTTCATCAGTGGCCAAAAGAGTAAAAATTGCTCTTTTCAAACTTGTCTTTAAGTCCTTAATCAATCAAAATAACTTTGGTCTTGATGCAATCTTGAGACCCTGTAGGTAAATAATTATCAAAAAAATCTTGACATTTTAACTATTTGAGGCCCATAAACCTTGATCAAACATGTACGTGAAAGCCTTTTCAGAGTTATTTGGCCAAAACTCTGTCAAAGTTTAAAACATGCCAAAACTGTTGAAGCTACTAATTAACAATGACATTTGAAGCACATTTGCCAAGTATGAGCCAAATAAGTCTTCAGTAGGCTCTACAGTGAAAAAATAACTATTTTCAATTTATTCTATTTATCGCTATTTTCCAACCTAAATGGACAGAAGACAGGAACCTTTCACCCTATCAACACACAAATTTATACACATATATAGACTGATAATCTGATCTTGATTGCAAATTTTCAGCCAAATCGGACATGTTTTCCCTCTACAACGGCTGGAAAACTACAGCGATTTTGTAGGCCTCAAGCCTGTATTATCGCTTTTTTCAAACCTAAATGGACATAAGTCAGGAACCTTTGACCCTATCGACACAGAAATTGACATACATATATAGACTGATATTGTGATCTTGATTGCAAATTTTGAGCCAAAACAGATATTTTTTGCCTCTAATATGGCCAAAGAGCAACAGCCATTTTGTAGGCCATAAGCCTGTATTATCGCTTTTTTCAAACCTAAATGGACAGAAGTCAGGAACCTTTGACCCTATCAACACACAAATTTACACACATATATATGCAGACCACTTAATCATGAGTACCAATTTGGAGCCCAATCGGACTTTTCTTCTCTTTTTAATAAATAGAAACACACTGATAGGGAATGTTCTGTCTTACTTATAGAGTGATAGATTTCCAGCAGGTTATATGTGGTCTCTTGCTGCGCTCTGGTGGTCATTTGGTGAAACAGCTACATTTGAATTATTCTAAATTAAAGCTCTGCTGAACTTATTTAATCATTTTTGTCTTGCTTAATTGAACATATTTATCCTTCTTGGTCATGCTAGTCAGCCACCTGGGTCATTCTTATTTATGCTCCACCCACTTAATTTTTTTTTAATTTGCATAATATGCAAAACCTACTTTTGAGATCTTGTCTTTGCCTCCTTGACCAATCATGACATGTTTGGTGTCAAACAGTTCAGCAGAGCTTACTCCTCAATAATTATAAAAAAAAATCTTTACATTTATAAACAATATGGCCGCCATATGCAAATTAGTTTTACCATGGTGCAGTAAAATGTCTTTAACACTTATAACTTTTGAATGCTTAACCTGACACTAATACCACTTCAGACCTTTGATCATTACATGATTCTCAGATACCCTGTGAGTTTAAGTAGACATACACCCCCCCAGGGGGCGGGGCCAATGCTCGATAGCTGTTTCTCTACAACCATACAAGCTATCAAGGTCATCCTTGCCAATTATCATCTATGGCCCATGCACTAATGGTACACCAAATGAAAATTTGATATGGACACTTTTGTGGTCACTATTAGCCAATCACATTCCAGCAAGCTTTTGACAGGCAGAATGTTTATCAGGTCAAAACTTATACACTATATATGGGTTATTTATATGCCCTTTTTATGCCTTGTGTTTTTTGAATTTAAGAACTGAAGTTGTTTCACCAAATGCCCACTTGAGTGCAGCAAGACACCACATAAAACCTGATGAACACTACAGCTCAATTTATCAATGCTTTTCAACTAGTTTACTCACACCACTCATCTAGCATTGTCATTTTGGTCTTTATGGTCACGCTGGTTACCCAGCTTGGTTATCCAGTTTGGTGATGACGGTCAACCAGCAACAGGTTTTAAGCCTAACTGACCTCCAGGGGCCTCTTTGCCTGTGACGCTCGAACCCCGTAAATCGCCGCTTGCGGCTATATTTATTATTATTATTATAGTTCTTATTCTTTTTCTGCCATAGAAGTGATTGGGCAGAAGAAACCGTAAGGCCTACAGGGCTGAGACTTGGTCATATGGTAGTACTTCTCACCGCTACTCAGATTCAAAAGAAGAGCCCGATCGGCCTCAAGGGGGCGCTATGGCGAAGGTCAACGCGTTTGGCCTCGTAACTCCTACGCCCTGATAGCTAGAGCAAAAATTCTTACATGATATGATTCCTTGGTTAATGGCAAATCAAAAAGGTCAATAGAACCACTAAGCTCCGCCCACTTAGATTTTTTGCTATTTAGCATAATATGCAAAACCTACTTTTGAGAACTTGTCCTAGGTTCATTGACCAATCCTGTCATATTTGGTGTCAAACAACTCAGCAGAGTCCCAACCTCAATAATTATCGAAAAAATTGTGAAATTTGTAAACAATATGGCCGCCATATGCAAATTAATCTTACCATGGCACACCCAAATTTACTTTAACAGCTGTAACTTTTGAATGCTTAAACCGACACTAATGCCACTTTAGACCTATGATGCCAACATGATTCTGAGGTAGCCCGTCAATCTGTGTAGACATACGCCCCCAGGGGGCGGAGCCAAAGCTAAAAATCTGTTTCTCAGGAACCGTACAAGCTATGAAGCTCTCCTTTGGCATGTATCATCTATGGCCTATGTCCTAATGTTTTACAGAAGGAAAATTTTATATGCAAATTTTTGCAATCGTTATTAGCCAATCAGATTCCAGCAAGCTTTTGACAGGCTAAACAATGACCAATCAGGACGATACTTATAGCCTACATGTATCTCAGGGCCTTCTATCATCCATTAAAATATGGCGTTGATTGGCCTCAAGGGGGCGCTATAGCAGAAAATCAGTTATATCTAAAGGTACAAGTGGCCTAGGCTTGTTATTCTTTTTTAATTGTATACTTTGCTGTAGCCTTTACAACTTTGTAATTACATGTATTTACCAAAAATGCAAAGATTTTCATCAGTGGCCAAAAGAGTAAAAATTGCTCTTTTCGAACTTGTCTTTAAGTCCTTAATCAATCCAAACAAATTTGGTCTTGATGCAAACTTGAGACCCTGTAGGTAAATAATTATCAAAAAAATCTTGACATTTGAACTATTTGAGGCCCATAAACCTTGATCAAACATGTACGTGAAAGCCTTTTCAGAGTTATTTGGCCAAAACTCTGTCAAAGTTTAAAACATGCCAAAACTGTTGAAGCTACTAATTAACAATGACATTTGAAGCACATGTGCCAAGTATGAGCCAAATAAGTCTTCAGTAGGCTCTACAGTGAAAAAATAACTATTTTCAATTTATTCTATTTATCGCTATTTTCCAACCTAAATGGACAGAAGACAGGAACCTTTCACCATATCAACACACAAATTTATACACATATATAGACTGATAATCTGATCTTGATTGCAAATTTTCAGCCAAATCGGACATGTTTTGCCTCTACAACGGCTGGAAAACTACAGCGATTTTGTAGGCCTCAAGCCTGTATTATCGCTTTTTTCAAATCTAAATGGACAGAAGTCAGGAACCTTTGACCCTATCGACACAGAAATTAACATACATATTTAGACTGATATTTTGATCTTGATTGCAAATTTTGAGCCAAATCAGATATTTTTTGCCTCTAATATGGCCAAAGAGCAACAGCCATTTTGTAGGCCATAAGCCTGTATTATCGCTTTTTTCAAACCTAAATGGACAGAAGTCAGGAACCTTTGACCCTATCACCACACAAATTTACACACATATATATGCAGACGACTTGATCATGAGTACCAATTTGGAGCCCAATCGGACTTTTCTTCTCTTTTTAATAAATAGAAACACACTGATAGGGAATGTTCTGTCTTACTTATAGAGTGATAGATTTCCAGCAGGTTATATGTGGTCTCTTGCTGCGCTCTGGTGGTCATTTGGTGAAACAGCTACAGGTGGATTATTCTAAATTAAAGCTCTGCTGAACTTAGTCAATCTTGCTTGTCTTGCTTAATTGAACATCTTTATCCTTCTTGTTCATGCTGGTCAGCCGCCTGGGTCATTCTTGTTTATGCTCCACCCACTTAATTTTTTTTTAAATTTGCATAATATGCAAAACCTACTTTTGAGATCTTGTCCTTGGCTCCTTGACCAATCATGACATGTTTGGTGTCAAACAGTTCAGCAGAGCTTACTCCTCAATAATTATTAAAAAAATCTTTACATTTATAAACAATATGGCCGCCATATGCAAATGAGTTCTACCATGGTGCAGTAAAATGTCTTTAACACTTATAACTTTTGAATGCTTAACCTGACACTAATACCACTTCAGTCCTTTGATCATTACATGATTCTCAGATACCTTGTCAGTTTAAGTAGACATACACCCTCAGGGGGCGGGGCCAATGCTCGATAGCTGTTTCTCTAGAACCATACAAGCTATCAAGGTCATCCTAGCCAATTATCATCTATGGCCCATGCACTAATGGTACACCAAATGAAAATTTGATATGGACACTTTTGTGGTCACTATTAGCCAATCACATTCCAGGAAGCTTTTAACAGGCGGAATGTTAATCAGGTCAAAACTTATATACTATATACGGGTTATTTATATGCCCTTTTTATGCCTTGTGTTTTTTCAATTTAAGAACTGAATTTGTTTCATCAAATGCCCACTAGAGTGCAGTAAGACACCACATAAAACCTGATGAACACTACAGCTCAATTTATCAATGCTTTTCAACTAGTTTACTCACACCACTCATCTAGCATTGCCATTATGGTCTTTATGGTCACGCTGGTCACCCAGCTTGGTTATGCTGGCCATCCAGCTTGGTCATGCTGGCCATTCACATTGGTCATTATGGTCCTGCTGGTCATTCAGCTTTGTCCTCATAGTAATGGTGGTCTTCCAGCTTGGTCATACTGGCCAACCACCTTTGCCATGCTGGTCATCCAGTTTGGTCATTATGGTCTTCCAGCTTGGTCAATATGGTCAACAAGTTTGTCATCCAGATTAGTCATGCTGGTAATCTAGCTTGGTCTTCACGGTCATGCTGGTCATCCTCATCCAGTTTGGCGATGCCGGTCAACCGGCAACATGTTTTAAGCCTAACTGGCCTCCAGGGGTCTCTTTGCCTGTAACGCTCGAACCCCGTAAATCGCCGCTTGCGGCTATATTTATTATTATAGTTCTTATTCTTTTTCTGCCATAGAAGTGATTGGGCAGAAGAAACCGTAAGGCCTACAGGGCTGAGACTTGGTCATATGGTAGTACTTCTCACCGCTACTCAGATTCAAAACATGAGCCCGATCGGCCTCAAGGGGGCGCTATGGCGAAGGTCAACGCGTTTGGCCTCGTAACTCCCACGCCCTGATAGCTAAAGCAAAAATTCTTGCATTATATGATTCCTTGGTTAATGGCAAATCAAAAAGGTCAATAGAACCACTAAGCTCCGCCCACTTAGATTTTTTGCTATTTAGCATAATATGCAAAACCTACTTTTGAGAACTTGTCCTAGGGTCATTGACCAATCCTGTCATATTTGGTGTCAAACAACTCAGCAGAGTCCCATCCTCAATAATTATCGAAAAAATTGAGAAATTTTTAAACAATATGGCCGCCATATGCAAATTAATCTTACCGTGGCACACCCAAATTTACTCTAACAGCTGTAACTTTTGAATGCTTAAACCTACACTAATGCCACTTGACAACTTTGATGCCAACATGATTCTGAGGTAGCATGTCAATCTGTGTAGACATATGCCCCCAGGGGGCGGAGCCAAAACTAAAAATCTGTTTCTCAGGAACCGTACAAGCTATGAAGCTCTCCTTTGACATGTATCATCTATGGCCTATGTCCTAATGTTTTACCGAAGGAAAATTTGATATGCAAATTTTTGCAATCGTTATTAGCCAATCAGATTCCAGCAAGCCTTTGACATGCTAAACAATGACCAATCAGGACGATACTTATACCCTACATGTATCTCAGGGCCTTCTATCATCCATTAAAATATGGCGTTGATTGGCCTCAAGGGGGCGCTATAGCAGAAAATCAGTTATATCTAAAGGTACAAGTGGCCTAGGCTTGTTATTCTTTTTTAGTTGTATACTGTGCTGTAGCCTTTACAACTTTGTAATTACATATGTTTACCAAAAATGCAAAGATTTTCATCAGTGGCCAAAAGAGTAAAAATTGCTCTTTTCGAACTTGTCTTTAAGTCCTTAATCAATCAAAACAAATTTGGTCTTGATGCAATCTTGAGACCCTGTAGGTAAATAATTATCAAAAAAATCTTGACATTTTAACTATTTGAGGCCCATAAACCTTGATCAAACATGTACGTGAAAGCCTTTTCAGAGTTATTTGGCCAAAACTCTGTCAAAGTTTAAAACATGCCAAAACTGTTGAAGCTACTAATTAACAATGACATTTGAAGTACATGTGCCAAGTATGAGCCAAATAAGTCTTCAGTAGGCTCTACAGTGAAAAAATAACTATTTTCAATTTATTCTATTTATCGCTATTTTCCAACCTAAATGGACAGAAGACAGGAAACTTTTACCCTATCGACACACAAATTTATACACATATATAGACTGATAATCTAATCTTGATTGCAAATTTTCAGCCAAATCGGACATGTTTTGCCTCTACAACGGCTGGAAAACTACCGCGATTTTGTAGGCCTCAAGCCTGTATTATCGCTTTTTTCTAATCTAAATGGACAGAAGTCAGGAACCTTTGACCCTATTGACACTGAAATTGACATACATATATAGACTGATATTGTGATCCTGATTGAAATTTTGAGCCAAATCAGATATTTTTTGCCTCTAATATGGCCAAAGAGCAACAGCCATTTTGTAGGCCATAAGCCTGTATTATCACTTTTTTCAAACCTAAATGGTCAGAAGTCAGGAACCTTTGACCCTATCAACACACAAATTTACATACATGTATATACAGACCACTTGATCATGAGTACCAATTTGGAGCCCAATCGGACTTTTCTTCTCTTTTTAAAAAATAGAAACACACTGATAGGGAATATTCTGTCTTTCTGATAAAGTGATAGATTTCCAGCAGGTTATATGTGGTCTCTTGCTGCGCTCTGGTGGTCATTTGGTGAAACAGTTACAGTTGAATTATTCTAAGATAAAGCTCTGCTGAACTTATTCAATCTTGCTTGTCTTGCTTAATTGAACATATTTATCCTTCTTGTTCATGTTGGTCAGCCGCCTGGGTCATTCTTGTTTATGCTCCACCCACTTAATTTTTTTTTAAAATTTGCATAATATGCAAAACCTACTTTTGAGATCTTGTCCTTGGATCCTTGACCAATCATGACATGTTTGGTGTCAAACAGTTCGGCAGAGCTTACTCCTCAATAATTATTTAAAAAAACTTTACATTTATAAACAATATGGCCGCCATATGCAAATGAGTTCTACCATGGTGCAGTAAAATGTCTTTAACACTTATAACTTTTGAATCCTTAACCTGACACTAATACCACTTCAGTCCTTTGATCATTACATGATTCTCAGATACCCTGTCAGTTTAAGTAGACATACACCCAGAGGGGGCGGGGCCAATGCTCGATAGCTGTTTCTCTAGAACCATACAAGCTATCAAGGTCATCCTAGCCAATTATCATCTATGGCCCATGCACTAATGGTACACCAAATGAAAATTTGATATGGACACTTTTGTGGTCACTATTAGCCAATCACATTCCAGCAAGCTTTTAACAGGCGGATGACACACTGATAGGGAATGTTCTGTCTTTCTGATAGATTGATAGATTTCCAGCAGGTTATATGTGGTCTCTTGCTGCGCTCTGGTGGTCATTTGGTGAAACAGCTACAGGTGAATTATTCTAAATTAAAGCTCTGCTGAACTTATTCAATCTTGCTTGTCTTGCTTAATTGAACATATTTATCCTTCTTGTTCATGTTGGTCAGCCGCCTGGGTCATTCTTGTTTATGCTCCACCCACTTAATTTTTTTTTTAAATTTGCATAATATGCAAAACCTACTTTTGAGATCTTGTCCTTGGATCCTTGACCAATCATGACATGTTTGGTGTCAAACAGTTCAGCAGAGCTTACTCCTCAATAATTATTAAAAAAATCTTTACATTTATAAACAATATGGCCGCCATATGCAAATGAGTTCTACCATGGTGCAGTAAAATGTCTTTAACACTTATAACTTTTGAATGCTTAACCTGACACTAATACCACTTCAGTACTTTGATCAGTACATGATTCTCAGATACCCTGTCAGTTTAAGTAGACATACACCCCCCCAGGGGGCGGGGCCAATGCTCGATAGCTGTTTCTCTAGAACCATACAAGCTATTAAGGTCATCCTAGCCAATTATCATCTATGGCCCATGCACTAATGGTACACCAAATGAAAATTTGATACGGACACTTTTGTGGTCACTATTAGCCAATCACATTCCAGCAAGCTTTTAACAGGCGGAATGTTAATCAGGTCAAAACTTATATACTATATACGGGTTATTTATATGCCCTTTTTATGCCTTGTGTTTTTTCAATTTAAGAACTGAATTTGTTTCACCAAATGCGCACTAGATTGCAGTAAGACACCACATAAAACCTGATGAACACTACAGCTCAATTTATCAATGCTTTTCAACTAGTTTACTCACACCACTCATCTAGCATTGCCATTATGGTCTTTATGGTCACGCTGGTCACCCAGCTTGGTTATGCTGGCCATCCAGCTTGGTCATGCTGGCCATTCACATTGGTCATTATGGTCCTGCTGGTCATTCAGCTTTGTCCTCATAGTAATGGTGGTCTTCCAGCTTGGTCATACTGGCCAACCACCTTTGCCATGCTGGTCATCCAGTTTGGTCATTATGGTCTTCCAGCTTGGTCAATATGGTCAACAAGTTTGTCATCCAGATTAGTCATGCTGGTAATCTAGCTTGGTCTTCACGGTCATGCTGGTCATCCTCATCCAGTTTGGCGATGCCGGTCAACCGGCAACATGTTTTAAGCCTAACTGGCCTCCAGGGGTCTCTTTGCCTGTAACGCTCGAACCCCGTAAATCGCCGCTTGCGGCTATATTTATTATTATTATTATTCTTATTCTTTTTCTGCCATAGAAGTGATTGGGCAGAAGAAACCGTAAGGCCTACAGGGCTGAGACTTGGTCATATGGTAGTACTTCTCACCGCTACTCAGATTCAAAAGATGAGCCCGATCGGCCTCAAGGGGGCGCTATGGCAATGGTCAACGCGTTTGGCCCCGTAACTCCTACGCCCTGATAGCTAGAGCAAAAATTCTTGCATTATATGATTCCTTGGTTAATGGCAAATCAAAAAGGTCAATAGAACCACTAAGCTCCGCCCACTTAGATTTTTTGCTATTTAGCATAATATGCAAAACCTACTTTTGAGAACTTGTCCTAAACTCATTGACCAATCCTGACATGTTTGGTGTCAAACAACTCAGCAGAGTCCCAACCTCAATAATTATTAAAAAAATCTTGAAATTTGCAAAAAATATGGCCGCCATATGCAAATTAATCTTACCGTCGCACACCCAAATTTACTTTAACAGCTGTAACTTTTGAATGCTTAAACCGACACTAATGCCACTTTAGACCTATGATGCCAACATGATTCTGAGGTAGCATGTCAATCTGTGTAGACATACGCCCCCAGGGGGCGGAGCCAAAGCTAAAAATCTGTTTCTCAGGAAGCATACAAGCTATGAAGCTCTCCTTTGGCATGTATCATCTATGGCCTATGTCCTAATGTTTTACAGAAGGAAAATTTGATATGCAAATTTTTGCGATCGTTATTAGCCAATCAGATTCCAGCAAGCTTTTGACAGGCTAAACAATGACCAATCAGGACGATACTTATACCCTACATGTATATGAGGGCCTTCTATCATCCTTTAAAATATGGCGTTGATTGGCCTCAAGGGGGCGCTATAGCAGAAAATCAGTTATATCTAAAGGTACAAGTGGCCTAGGCTTGTAATTCTTTTTTAGTTGTATACTTTGCTGTAGCCTTTACAACTTCCTAATTGCATGTGTTTACCAAAAATGCAAAGATTTTCTTCAGTGGCCAAAAGAGTAAAAATTGCTCTTTTCGAACTTGTCTTTAAGTCCTTAATCAATCAAAACAATTTTGGTCTTGATGCAATCTTGAGACCCTGTAGGTAAATAATTATCAAAAAAATCTTGACATTTTAACTATTTGAGGCCCATAAACCTTGATCAAACATGTACGTGAAAGCCTTTTCAGAGTTATTTGGCCAAAACTCTGTCAAAGTTTAAAACATGCCAAAACTGTTGAAGCTACTAATTAACAATGACATTTGAAGTACATGTGCCAAGTATGAGCCAAATAAGTCTTCAGTAGGCTCTACAGTGAAAAAATAACTATTTTCAATTTATTCTATTTATCGCTATTTTCCAACCTAAATGGACAGAAGACAGGAACCTTTCACCCTATCAACACACAAATTTATACACATATATAGACTGATAATCTGATCTTGATTGCAAATTTTCAGCCAAATCGGACATGTTTTGCCTCTACAACGGCTGGAAAACTACAGCAATTTTGTAGGCCTCAAGCCTGTATTATCGCTTTTTTCAAACCTAAATGGACAGAAGTCAGGAACCTTTGACCCTATTGACACAGAAATTGACATACATATATAGACTGATATTGTGATCTTGATTGCAAATTTTGAGCCAAATCAGATATTTTTTGCCTCTAATATGGCCAAAGAGCAACAGCCATGTTGTAGGCCATAAGCCTGTATTATCGCTTTTTTCAAGCCTAAATGGACAGAAGTCAGGAACCTTTGACCCTATCAACACACAAATTTACACACATATATATACAGACCACTTGATCATGAGAACCAATTTGGAGCCCAATCGGACTTTTCTTCTCTTTTTAATAAATAGAAACACACTGATAGGGAATGTTCTGTCTTTCTGATAGAGTGATAGATTTCCAGCAGGTTATATGTGGTCTCTTGCTGCGCTCTGGTGGTCATTTGGTGAAACAGCTACAGGTGAATTATTCTAAATTAAAGCTCTGCTGAACTTATTCAATCTTGCTTGTCTTGCTAAATTGAACATATTTATCCTCCTTGTTCATGCTGGTCAGCCGCCTGGGTCATTCTTGTTTATGCTCCACCCACTTAATTTTTTTTTAAATTTGCATAATATGCAAAACCTACTTTTGAGATCTTGTCCTTGGATCCTTGACCAATCATGACATATTTGGTGTCAAACAGTTCAGCAGAGCTTACTCCTCAATAATTATTAAAAAAATCTTTACATTTATAAACAATATGGCCGCCATATGCAAATGAGTTCTACCATGGTGCAGTAAAATGTCTTTAACACTTATAACTTTTGAATGCTTAACCTGACACTAATACCACTTCAGTCCTTTGATCATTACATGATTCTCAGATACCTTGTCAGTTTAAGTAGACATACACCCCCCCAGGGGGCGGGGCAAATGCTCGATAGCTGTTTCTCTAGAACCATACAAGCTATCAAGGTCATCCTAGCCAATTATCATCTATGGCCCATGCACTAATGGTACACCAAATGAAAATTTGATATGGACACTTTTGTGGTCACTATTAGCCAATCACATTCCAGCAAGCTTTTAACAGGCGGAATGTTAATCAGGTCAAAACTTATATACTATATACGGGTTATTTATATGCCCTTTTTATGCCTTGTGTTTTTTCAATTTAAGAACTGAATTTGTTTCACCAAATGCCCACTAGAGTGCAGTAAGACACCACATAAAACCTGATGAACACTACAGCTCAATTTATCAATGCTTTTCAACTAGTTTACTCACACCACTCATCTAGCATTGCCATTATGGTCTTTATGGTCACGCTGGTCACCCAGCTTGGTTATGCTGGCCATCCAGCTTGGTCATGCTGGCCATTCACATTGGTCATTATGGTCCTGCTGGTCATTCAGCTTTGTCCTCATAGTAATGGTGGTCTTCCAGCTTGGTCATACTGGCCAACCACCTTTGCCATGCTGGTCATCCAGTTTGGTCATTATGGTCTTCCAGCTTGGTAAATATGGTCAACAAGTTTGTCATCCAGATTAGTCATGCTGGTAATCTAGCTTGGTCTTCATGGTCATGCTGGTCATCCTCATCCAGTTTGGCGATGCCGGTCAACCGGCAACATGTTTTATTATTAGGGGTTCGAGCACGTAGTGCTAGAAACCCTATTGTAATTGTTCTGATTATTATTATTATAGTTCTTATTCTTTTTCTGCCATAGAAGTGATTGGGCAGAAGAAACCGTAAGGCCTACAGGGCTGAGACTTGGTCATATGGTAGTACTTCTCACCGCTACTCAGATTCAAAAGATGAGCCCGATCGGCCTCAAGGGGGCGCTATGGCGAAGGTCAACGCGTTAGGCCTTGTAACTGCCACGCCCTGATAGCTAGACCAAAAATTCTTGCATTATATGATTCCTTGGTTAATGGCAAATCAAAAAGGTCAATAGAACCACTAAGCTCCGCCCACTTAGATTTTTTGCTATTTAGCATAATATGCAAAACCTACTTTTGAGAACTTGTCCTAAACTCAATGACCAATCCTGTCATATTTGGTGTCAAACAACTCAGCAGAGTCCCAATCTCAATAATTATTAAAAAAATCTTGAAATTTGCTAACAATATGGCCGCCATATGCAAATTAATCTTACCGTGGCACACCCAAATTTACTTTAACAGCTGTAACTTTTGAATGCTTAAACCGACACTAATGCCACTTTAGACCTTTGATGGCAACATGATTCTGAGGTAGCATGTCAATCTGTGTAGACATACGCCCCCAGGGGGCGGAGCCAAAGCTAAAAATCTGTTTCTCAGGAACCGTACGAGCTATCAAGCTCCCGTTTGGCATGTATCATCTATGGCCTATTACCAAATGATTCACTGAAGGAAAATTTGATATGCAAATTTTTGTGATCGCTATTAGCCAATCAGATTCCAGCAAGCTTTTGACAGGCTAAACAATGACCAATCAGGACGATACTTATACCCTACATGTATATGAGGGCCTTCTATCATCCATTAAAATATGGCATTGATTGGCCTCAAGGGGGCGCTATAGCAGAAAATCAGTTATATCTAAAGGTACAAGTGGCCTAGGCTTGTTATTCTTTTTTAGTTGTATACTTTGCTGTAGCCTTTACAACTTTTTAATTACACGTGTTTACCAAAAATGCAAAGATTTTCATCAGTGGCCAAAAGAGTAAAAATTGCTCTTTTCGAACTTGTCTTTAAGTCCTTAATCAATCAAAACAAATTTGGTCTTGATGCAATCTTGAGACCCTGTAGGTAAATAATTATCAAACAAATCTTGACATTTTAACTATTTGAGGCCCATAAACCTTGATCAAACATGTACGTGAAAGCCTTTTCAGAGTTATTTGGCCAAAACTCTGTCAAAGTTTAAAACATGCCAAAACTGTTGAAGCTACTAATTAACAATGACATGTGAAGTACATGTGCCAAGTATGAGCCAAATAAGTCTTCAGTAGGCTCTACAGTGCAAAAATAACTATTTTCAATTTATTCTATTTATCGCTATTTTCCAACCTAAATGGACAGAAGACAGGAATCTTTCACCCTATCAACACACAAATTCATACACATATATAGACTGATAATCTGATCTTGATTGCAAATTTTCAGCCAAATCGGACATGTTTTGCCTCTACAACGGCTGGAAAACTACAGCGATTTTGCAGGCCTCAAGCCTGTATTATCGCTTTTTTCAAATCTAAATGGACAGAAGTCAGGAACCTTTGACCCTATCAACACAGAAATTTACATACATATATAGACTGATATTGTGATCTTGATTGCAAATTTTGAGCCAAATCAGATATTTTTTGCCTCTAATATGGCCAAAGAGCAACAGCCATTTTGTAGGCCATAAGCCTGTATTATCGCTTTTTTCAAACCTAAATGGACAGAAGTCAGGAACTTTTGACCCTATCAACACACAAATTTACACACATATATATGCAGACCACTTGATTATGAGTACCAATTTGGAGCCCAATCGGACTTTTCTTCTCTTTTTAATAAATAGAAACACAATGATAGGGAATGTTCTGTCTTACTTATAGAGTGATAGATTTCCAGCAGGTTATATGTGGTCTCTTGCTGCGCTCTGGTGGTCATTTGGTGAAACAGCTACATTTGAATTATTCTAAATTAAAGCTCTGCTGAACTTATTTAATCTTTTTTGTCTTGCTTAATTGAACATATTTATCCTTCTTGGTCATGCTGCTCAGCCACCTGGGTCATTCTTATTTATGCTCCACCCACTTAATTTTTTTTAATTTGCATAATATGCAAAACCTACTTTTGAGATCTTGTCTTTGCCTCCTTGACCAATCATGACATGTTTGGTGTCAAACAGTTCAGCAGAGCTTACTCCTCAATAATTATAAAAAAAAATCTTTACATTTATAAACAATATGGCCGCCATTTGCAAATTAGTTTTACCATGGTGCAGTAAAATGTCTTCTAACACTTATAACTTTTGAATGCTTAACCTGACACTAATACCACTTCAGTCCTTTGATCAATACATGATTCTCAGATACCCTGTGAGTTTAAGTAGACATACACCCCCAGGGGGCAGAGCCAATGCTCTGTATTAGCCTGTATTATCGCTTTTTTCAAGCCTAAATGGACAGCAGTCAGGAACCTTTGACCCTATCAACACACAAATTTACACACATATATATGCAGACCACTTGATCATGAGTACCAATTTGGAGCCCAATCGGACTTTTCTTCTCTCTGTAAAAAATAGATATGCTCTGATAGGAACCTCTCTGTTTCTAATGGACAAATAGATTTCCAGCAGGTTATATGTGGTCTCTTGCTGCGCTCTGGTGGTCATTTGGTGAAACAGCTACAGTTAAATTATTCTAAATTAAAGCTATGCTGAACTTATTTAATCTTGCTTGTCTTGCTTAAATGAACATATTTATCCTTCTTGTTCATGATGGTCAGCCACCTGGGTCATTCTTGTTTATGCTCCACCCACTTATTTTTTTTTTAAATTTGCATAATATGCAAAACTTACTTTTGAGATGTTGTCCTTGGCTCCTTGACCAATCATGACATGTTTGGTGTCAAACAGTTCAGCGGAGCTTACTCCTCAATAATTATTTTAAAAATCTTTACATTTGTAAACAATATGGCCGCCATATGCAAATTAGTTCTACCACAGTGCAGTAAAATGTCTTTAACACTTATAACTTTTGAATGCTTAACCTGACACTAATACCACTTCAGTCCTTTGATCATTACATGATTCTCAGATACCCTGTCAGTTTAAGTAGACATACACCCCCAGGGGGCGGGGCCAATGCTCGATAGCTGTTTCTCTAGAACCATACAAGCTATCAAGGTCATCCTTGGCAATTATCATCTACGGCCCATGCACTAATGGTACACCAAAGGAAATGTTGATACATTTTTGTGGTCACTATTAGCCAATCACTTTCCAGCAAGCTTTTGACAGGCTGAATGTTAATCAGGTAAAAACGTATACACCATATGTGAGTTATTTATATGTGGCCTTTTTATGCCTCACCACTAGGCTCCCATCAGGATTAATGTGGTTTGTATTTTTCAATTTAAGAACTGATGTTGTTTCACCAAATGCCCACTAGAGTGCAGAAAGACACCACATAAAACCTGCTGAACATTACAGCTCAATTTATCAATGCTTTTCAACTAGTTTACTCACATCACTCATCTAGCATGGTTATTATGGTCATGCTAGTCAACCAGCTTGGTCCTTATTTTCATTCTGGTCAACTAGCTGGGTATTTTGGTCATGCTGGTCAACCAGCTGGGTATTTTGGTCATGCTGGTCAACCAGCTGGGTCTTTATGTTCATGCTAGTCAACCAGCTGGGTCTTTATGTTCATGCTGGTCAATCAGCTGGGTCTTTATGGTCATGCTGGTCTACCAGCTGGGTCTTTATGGTCATGCTGGTCTAACACCTGGGTCTTTATGGTCATACTGGTCATCCACCTTGGTTATCCAGTTTGGTGATGACGGTCAACCAGCAACAGGTTTTAAGCCTAACTGGCCTCCAGGGGCCTCTTTGCCTGTAACGCTCGAACCCCGTAAATCGCCGCTTGCGGCTATATTTATTATTATTATTATTCTTATTCTTTTTCTGCCATAGAAGTGATTGGGCAGAAGAAACCGTAAGGCCTACAGGGCTGAGACTTGGTCATATGGTAGTACTTCTCACCGCTACTCAGATTCAAAAGATGAGCCCGATCGGCCTCAAGGGGGCGCTATGGCGAAGGTCAACGCGTTTGGCCTCGTAACTCCCACGCCCTGAGAGCTAGATCAAAAATTCTTGCATTATATGATTCCTTGGTTAATGGCAAATCAAAAAGGTCAATTGAACCACTAAGCTCCGCCCACTTAGATTTTTTGCTATTTAGCATAATATGCAAAACCTACTTTTGAGAACTTGTCCTAGGGTCATTGACAAATCCTGTCATATTTGGTGTCAAACAACTCAGCAGAGTCCCAACCTCAATAATTATCAAAAAAAATGAGAAATTTTTAAACAATATGGCCGCCATATGCAAATGAATCTTACCGTGGCACACCCAAATTTACTCTAACAGCTGTAACTTTTGAATGCTTAAACCTACACTAATGCCACTTTACAACTTTGATGCCAACATGATTCTGAGGTAGCCCGTCAATCTGTGTAGACATACGCCCCCAGGGGGCGGAGCCAAAGCTAAAAATCTGTTTCTCAGGAACCGTACAAGCTATGAAGCTCTCCTTTGGCATGTATCATCTATGGCCTATGTCCTAATGTTTTACAGAAGGAAAATTTGATATGCAAATTTTTGCGATCGTTATTAGCCAATCAGATTCCAGCAAGCTTTTGACATGCTAAAGAATGACCAATCAGGACGATACTTATACCCTACATGTATCTCAGGGCCTTCTATCATCCATTAAAATATGGCGTTGATTGGCCTCAAGGGGGCGCTATAGCAGAAAATCAGTTATATCTAAAGGTACAAGTGGCCTAGGCTTGTTATTCTTTTTTAGTTGTATACTTTGCTGTAGCCTTTACAACTTTGTAATTACATGTGTTTACCAAAAATGCAAAGATTTTCATCAGTGGCCAAAAGAGTAAAAATTGCTCTTTTCGAACTTGTCTTTAAGTCCTTAATCAATCAAAACAAATTTGGTCTTGATGCAATCCTGAGACCCTGTAGGTCAATAATTATCAAAAAAATCTTGACATTTTAACTATTTGAGGCCCATAAACCTTGATCAAACATGTACGTGAAAGCCTTTTTAGAGTTATTTGGCCAAAACTCTGTCAAAGTTTAAAGCATGCCAAAACTGTTGAAGCTACTAATTAACAATGACATTTGAAGCACATGTGCCAAGTATGAGCCAAATAAGTCTTCAGTAGGCTCTACAGTGAAAAAATAACTATTTTCAATTTATTCTATTTATCGCTATTTTCCAACCTAAATGGACAGAAGACAGGAACCTTTCACCCTATCAACACACAAATTTATACACATATATAGACTGATAATCTGATCTTGATTGCAAATTTTCAGCCAAATCGGACATGATTTGCCTCTACAACGGCTGGAAAACTACAGCGATTTTGTAGGCCTCAAGCCTGTATTATCGCTTTTTTCAAATCTAAATGGACAGAAGTCAGGAACCTTTGACCCTATTGACACAGAAATTGACATACATATATAGACTGATATTGTGATCTTGATTGCAAATTTTGAGCCAAATCAGATATTTTTTGCCTCTAATATGGCCAAAGAGCAACAGCCATTTTGTAGGCCATAAGCCTGTATTATCACTTTTTTCAAACCTAAATGGTCAGAAGTCAGGAACCTTTGACCCTATCAACACACAAATTTACATACATGTATATACAGACCACTTGATCATGAATATCAATTTGGAGCCCAATCGGACTTTTCTTCTCTTTTTAATAAATAGAAACACACTGATAGGGAATGTTCTGTCTTTCTGATAGAGTGATAGATTTCCAGCAGGTTATATGTGGTCTGTTGCTGCGCTCTGGTGGTCATTTGGTGAAACAGCTACAGGTGAATTATTCTAAATTAAAGCTCTGCTGAACTTATTCAATCTTGCTTGTCTTGCTTAATTGAACATATTTATCCTTCTTGTTCATGCTGGTCAGTCGCCTGGGTCATTCTTGTTTATGCTCCACCCACTTAATTTTTTTTTAAAATTTGCATAATATGCAAAACCTACTTTTGAGATCTTGTCCTTGGATCCTTGACCAATCATGACATGTTTGGTGTCAAACAGTTCAGCAGAGCTTACTCCTCAATAATTATTAAAAAAATCTTTACATTTATAAACAATATGGCCGCCATATGCAAATGAGTTCTACCATGGTGCAGTAAAATCTCTTTAACACTTATAACTTTTGAATGCTTAACCTGACACTAATACCACTTCAGTCCTTTGATCATTACATGATTCTCAGATACCCTGTCAGTTTAAGTAGACATACACCCCCCCAGGGGGCGGGGCCAATGCTCGATAGCTGTTTCTCTAGAACCATACAAGCTATCAAGGTCATCCTAGCCAATTATCATCTATGGCCCATGCACTAATGGTACACCAAATGAAAATTTGATATGGACACTTTTGTGGTCACTATTAGCCAATCACATTCCAGCAAGCTTTTAACAGGCGGAATGTTAATCAGGTCAAAACTTATATACTATATACGGGTTATTTATATGCCCTTTTTATGCCTTGTGTTTTTTCAATTTAAGAACTGAATTTGTTTCACCAAATGCCCACTAGAGTGCAGTAAGACACCACATAAAACCTGATGAACACTACAGCTCAATTTATCAATGCTTTTCAACTAGTTTACTCACACCACTCATCTAGCATTGCCATTATGGTCTTTATGGTCACGCTGGTCACCCAGCTTGGTTATGCTGGCCATCCAGCTTGGTCATGCTGGCCATTCACATTGGTCATTATGGTCCTGCTGGTCATTCAGCTTTGTCCTCATAGTAATGGTGGTCTTCCAGCTTGGTCATACTGGCCAACCACCTTTGCCATGCTGGTCATCCAGTTTGGTCATTATGGTTTTCCAGCTTGGTCAATATGGTCAACAAGTTTGTTCATGCTGGTCAATCAGCTTGGTCACGCTGATCATACTGGCTAACCAGCTTTGTCATTCTGGTCTTGCTGGTCATCCAGCTTGCTCCTGCTGGTCATTCAGATTGGTCATTATGGTCCTGCTGGTCATTCAGTTTTGTCATCATAGTAACGCTGGTCATCCAGCTTGGTCATACTGGCCAACCACCTTTGCCATGCTGGTCATCCAGTTTGGTGATGCCGGTCAACCGGCAACATGTTTTAAGCCTAACTGGCCTCCAGGGGCCTCTTTGCCTGTGACGCTCGAACCCCGTAAATCGCCGCTTGCGGCTATATTGGTATTTATAATCGCTTCCCCTGCTTTTTCTGACCTAGAAGTGATTGCACAGAACAAACCGTAAGGCCTAGACAGCTGAGACTTGGTCATATGGTAGTACTTTAGACCCCTACTCAGCCGCATGACATGGGTCCCGATCGGCCTCAAGGGGGCGCTATGGCAAAGGTCAACGCATTTGGCCCCGTAACTCCTACGCCCTGATAGCTAGAGCAAAAATTCTTGCATTATATGATTCCTTGGTTAATGGCAAATCAAAAAGGTCAATAGAACCACTAAGCTCCGCCCACTTAGATTTTTTGCTATTTAGCATAATATGCAAAACCTACTTTTGAGAACTTGTCCTAGGGTCATTGACCAATCCTATCATATTTGGTGTGAAACAACTCAGCAGAGTCCCAACCTCAATAATTATTAAAAAAATCTTGAAATTTGCAAAAAATATGGCCGCCATATGCAAATAAATCTTACTGTGGCACACCCAAATTTACTCTAACAGCTGTAACTTTAGAATGCTTAAACCTACACTAATGCCACTTTACAACTTTGATGCCAACATGATTCTGAGGTAGCCCATCAATCTGTGTAGACGTACGCCCCCAGGGGGCGGAGCCAAAGCTAAAAATCTGTTTCTCAGGAACCGTACAAGCTATGAAGCTCTCCTTTGGCAAGTATCATCTATGGCCTATGTCCTAATGTTTTACAGAAGGAAAATTTGATATGCAAATTTTTGCAATCGTTATTAGCCAATCAGATTCCAGCAAGCTTTTGACAGGCTAAACAATGACCAATCAGGACGATACTTATACCCTACATGTATCTCAGGGCCTTCTATCATCCATTAAAGTATGGCGTTGATTGGCCTCAAGGGGGCGCTATAGCAGAAAATCAGTTATATCTAAAGGTACAAGTGGCCTAGGCTTGTTATTCTTTTTTATTTGTATACTTTGCTGTAGCCTTTGCAACTTTGTAATTACATATGTTTACCAAAAATGCAAAGATTTTCATCAGTGGCCAAAAGAGTAAAAATTGCTCTTTTCGAACTTGTCTTTAAGTCCTTAATCAATCAAAACAAATTTGGTCTTGATGCAATCCTGAGACCCTGTAGGTAAATAATCATCAAAAAAATCTTGACATTTTAACTATTTGAGGCCCATAAACCTTGATCAAACATGTACGTGAAAGCCTTTTCAGAGTTATTTGGCCAAAACTCTGTCAAAGTTTAAAACATGCCAAAACTGTTGAAGCTACTAATTAACAATGACATTTGAAGTACATGTGCCAAGTATGAGCCAAATAAGTCTTCAGTAGGCTCTACAGTGAAAAAATAACTATTTTCAATTTATTCTATTTATCGCTATTTTCCAACCTAAATGGACAGAAGACAGGAACCTTTCACCCTATCAACACACAAATTTATACACATATATAGACTGATAATCTGATCTTGATTTTGATTTTCAGCCAAATCGGACATGTTTTGCCTCTACAACAGCTGGAAAACTACAGCGATTTTGTAGGCCTCAAGCCTGTATTATCGCTATTTTCAAATCTAAATGGACAGAAGTCAGGAACCTTTGACCCTATCGACACAGAAATTGACAAACATATATAGACTGATATTGTGTTCTTGATTGCAAATTTTGAGCCAAATCAGATATTTTTTGCCTCTAATATGGCCAAAGAGCAACAGCCATTTTGTAGGCCATAAGTATTATCGCTTTTTTCAAGCCTAAATGGACAGAAGTCAGGAACCTTTGACCCTATCAACACACAAATTTACATACATGTGTATATATAGACCACTTGATCATGAGTACCAATTTGGAGCCCAATCGGACTTTTCTTCTCTTTTTAATAAATAGAAACACACTGATAGGGAATGTTCTGTCTTACTTATAGAGTGATAGATTTCCAGCAGGTTATATGTGGTCTCTTGCTGCGCTCTGGTGGTCATTTGGTGAAACAGTTACAGTTGAATTATTCTAAATAAAAGCTCTGCTGAACTTATTTAATCTTGCTTGTCTTGCTTAATTGAAGATCTCTATCCTTCTTGGTCATGCTGGTCAGCCACCTGGGTCATTCTTGTTTATGCTCCACCCAATTTTTTTTTTTTTAATTTGCATAATATGCAAAACCTACTTTTGAGAACTTGTCTTTGCCTCCTTGTCCAATCATGACATGTTTGGTGTCAAACAGTTCAGCAGAGCTTACTCCTCAATAATTATTAAACAAAATCTTTATATATGGCCGCCATATGCAAATTAGTTTTTCCATGGTGCAGTAAAATGTCTTTAACACATAACTTTTGAATGCTTAACCTGAAACTAATACCACTTCAGTCCTTTGATCATTACATGACTCTCAGATACCCTGTCAGTTTAAGTAGACATACACCCCCAGGGGGCGGAGCCAATGCTCGATAGCTGTTTCTCTAGAACCATACAAGCTATCAAGGTCATCCTTGCCAATTATCATCTATGGCCCATGCGCTAATGGTACACCAAATGAAAATTTGATATGGACACTTTTGTGGTCACTATAAGCCAATCGCATTCCAGTAAGCTTTTGACAGGCTAAATGTTAATCAGGTCAAAACTTATACACTATTATTTATATTATTGGTTATTGATATGTGCCCTTTTATGCCTCACTGCTAGGCTCTCCGAATGCCCACTAGAGTGCAGCAAGAGACCACATAAAACCTGCTGAACACTACAGCACAATTTATCAATGCATTTCAACTAGTTTACTCACACCACTCATCTAGCATTGTCATTATGGTCTTTATGGTCACGCTGTTCACCTAGCTTGGTCATGCTGCCCATCCAGCTAGGTAATTCTGGTCATTCACATTGGTCATTATGGTCCTGCTGGTCATTCAGCTTTGTCATTATAGCAATGCTGGTCATCCAGCTTGGTCATACTGGCCAAACACCTTTGCCATGCTGGTCATCCAGTTTGGTGATGCCGGTCAACCAGCAACATGTTTTAAGCCTAACTGGCCTCCAGGGGCCTCTTTGACTGTAACGCTCGAACCCCGTAAATCGCCGCTTGCGGCTATATTTATTATTATTATTATTATTATAGTTCTTATTCTTTTTCTGCCATAGAAGTGATTGGGCAGAAGAAACCGTAAGGCCTACAGGGCTGAGACTTGGTCATATGGTAGTACTTCTCACCGCTACTCAGATTCAAAAGATGAGCCCGATCAGCCTCAAGGGGGCGCTATGGCGAAGGTCAACGCGTTTGGCCTCGTAACTCCTACGCCCTGATAGCTAGAGCAAAAAATCTTGCATTATATGATTCCTTGATTAATGGCAAATCAAAAAGGTCAATAGAACCACTAAGCTCCGCCCACTTAGATTTTTTGCTATTTAGCATAATATGCAAAACCTACTTTTGAGAACTTGTCCTAAACTCATTGACCAATCCTGACATGTTTGGTGTCAAACAACTCAGCAGAGTCCCAACCTCAATAATTATTAAAAAAATCTTGAAATTTACAAAAAATATGGCCGCCATATGCAAATTAATCTTACCGTGGCACACCCAAATTTACTTTAACAGTTGTAACTTTTGAATGCTTAAACCGACACTAATGCCACTTTAGACCTATGGTGGCAACATGATTCTGAGGTAGCCCCTCAATCTGTGTAGACATACGCCCCCAGGGGGCGGAGCCAATGCTAAAAATCTGTTTCTCAGGAACCGTACAAGCTATGAAGCTCTCCTTTGGCATGTATCATCTATGGCCTATGTCCTAATGTTTTACAGAAGGAAAATTTGATATGCAAATTTTTGCAATCGTTATTAGCCAATCAGATTCCAGCAAGCTTTTGACAGGCTAAACAATGACCAATCAGGACGATACTTATACCCTACATGTATCTCAGGGCCTTCTATCATCCATTAAAATATGGCGTTGATTGGCCTCAAGGGGGCGCTATAGCAGAAAATCAGTTATATCTAAAGGTACAAGTGGCCTAGGCTTGTTATTCTTTTTTAGTTGTATACTTTGCTGTAGCCTTTACAACTTTGTAATTACATATGTTTACCAAAAATGCTAAGATTTTCATCAGTGGCCAAAAGAGTAAAAATTGCTCTTTTCGAACTTGTCTTTAAGTCCTTAATCAATCAAAACAAATTTGGTCTTGATGCAATCTTGAGACCCTGTAGGTAAATAATTATCAAAAAAATCTTGACATTTTAACTATTTGAGGCCCATAAACCTTGATCAAACATGTACGTGAAAGCCTTTTCAGAGTTATTTGGCCAAAACTCTGCCAAAGTTTAAAACATGCCAAAACTGTTGAAGCTACTAATTAACAATGACATTTGAAGTACATGTGCCAAGTATGAGCCAAATAAATCTTCAGTAGGCTCTACAGTGAAAAAATAACTATTTTCAATTTATTCTATTTATCGCTATTTTCCAACCTAAATGGACAGAAGACATGAACCTTTCACCCTATCAACACACAAATTTATACACATATATAGACTGATAATCTGATCTTGATTGCAAATTTTCAGCCAAATCGGACATGTTTTGCCTCTACAACGGCTGGAAAACTACAGCGATTTTGTAGGCCTCAAGCCTGTATTATCGCTTTTTTCAAATCTAAATGGACAGAAGTCAGGAACCTTTGACCCTATTGACACAGAAATTGACATACATATATAGACTGATATTGTGATCTTGATTGCAAATTTTGAGCCAAATCAGATATTTTTTGCCTCTAATATGGCCAAAGAGCAACAGCCATTTTGTAGGCCATAAGCCTGTATTATCGCTTTTTTCAAACCTAAATGGACAGAAGTCAGGAACCTTTGACCCTATCAACACACAAATTTACACACATATATATGCAGACCACTTGATCATGAATACCAATTTGGAGCCCAATCGGACTTTTCTTCTTTTTTTAATAAATAGAAACACACTGATAGGGAATGTTCTGTCTTACTTATAGAGTGATAGATTTCCAGCAGGTTATATGTGGTCTCTTGCTGCGCTCTGGTGGTCATTTGGTGAAACAGCTACATTTGAATTATTCTAAATTAAAGCTCTGCTGAACTTTTTTAATCTTTTTTGTCTTGCTTAATTGAACATATTTATCCTTCTTGGTCATGCTGCTCAGCCACCTGGGTCATTCTTATTTATGCTCCACCCACTTAATTTTTTTTTAATTTGCATAATATGCAAAACCTACTTTTGAGATCTTGTCTTTACCTCCTTGACCAATCATGACATGTTTGGTGTCAAACAGTTCAGCAGAGCTTACTCCTCAATAATTATTAAAAAAAATCTTTACATTTATAAACAATATGGCCGCCATATGCAAATGAGTTCTACCATGGTGCAGTAAAATGTCTTTAACACTTATAACACTCGATAGCTGTTTCTCTAGAACCATACAAGCTATCAAGGTCATCCTAGCCAATTATCATCTATGGCCCATGCACTAATGGTACACCAAATGAAAATTTGATATGGACACTTTTGTGGTCACTATTAGCCAATCACATTCCAGCAAGCTTTTAACAGGCGGAATGTTAATCAGGTCAAAACTTATATACTATATACGGGTTATTTATATGCCCTTTTTATGCCTTGTGTTTTTTCAATTTAAGAACTGAATTTGTTTCACCAAATGCGCACTAGAGTGCAGTAAGACACCACATAAAACCTGATGAACACTACAGCTCAATTTATCAATGCTTTTCAACTAGTTTACTCACACCACTCATCTAGCATTGCCATTATGGTCTTTATGGTCACGCTGGTCACCCAGCTTGGTTATGCTGGCCATCCAGCTTGGTCATGCTGGCCATTCACATTGGTCATTATGGTCCTGCTGGTCATTCAGCTTTGTCCTCATAGTAATGGTGGTCTTCCAGCTTGGTCATACTGGCCAACCACCTTTGCCATGCTGGTCATCCAGTTTGGTCATTATGGTCTTCCAGCTTGGTCAATATGGTCAACAAGTTTGTCATCCAGATTAGTCATGCTGGTAATCTTCACGGTCATGCTGGTCATCCTCATACAGTTTGGCGATGCCGGTCAACCGGCAACATGTTTTAAGCCTAACTGGCCTTCAGGGGTCTCTTTGCCTGTAATGCTCGAACCCCGTAAATCGCCGCTTGCGGCTATATTTAGGGGTTCGAGCACGTAGTGCTAGAAACCCTATTGTAATTGTTCTGATTATTATTATTATTATTATTATTATTATTATTATTATTATTATTATTATTATTATTATTATAGTTCTTATTCTTTTTCTGCCATAGAAGTGATTGGGCAGAAGAAACCGTAAGGCCTACAGAGCTGAGACTTGGTCATATGGTAGTACTTCTCACCGCTACTCAGATTCAAAAGATGAGCCCGATCGGCCTCAAGGGGGCGCTATGGCGAAGGTCAACGCGTTTGGCCTCGTAACTCCTACGCCCTGATAGCTAGAGCAAAAATTCTTGCATTATATGATTCCTTGGTTAATGAGAAATCAAAAAGGTCAATAGAACCACTAAGCTCCGCCCACTTAGATTTTTTGCTATTTAGCATAATATGCAAAACCTACTTTTGAGAACTTGTCCTAGGGTCATTGACCAATCCTGTCATATTTGGTGTCAAACAACTCAGCAGAGTCCCAACCTCAATAATTATCAAAAAAATTTTGAAATTTGTAAACAATATGGCCGCCATATGCAAATTAATCTTACCGTGGCACACCCAAATTTACTCTAACAGCTGTAACTTTTGAATGCTTAAACCTACACTAATGCCACTTTAGAACTTTGATGCCAACATGATTCGGAGGTAGCCCGTCAATCTGTGTAGACATACGCCCCCAGGGGGCGGAGCCAAAGCCAAAAATCTGTTTCTCAGGAACCGTACAAGCTATGAAGCTCTCCTTTGGCATGTATCATCTATGGCCTATGTCCTAATGTTTTACAGAAGGAAAATTTGATATGCAAATTTTTGCGATCGTTATTAGCCAATCAGTTTCCAGCAAGCTTTTGACAGGCTAAACAATGACCAATCAGGACGATACTTATACCCTACATGTATCTCAGGGCCTTCTATCATCCATTAAAATATGGTGTTGATTGGCCTCAAGGGGGCGCTATAGCAGAAAATCAGTTATATCTGAAGGTACAAGTGGCCTAGGCTTGTTATTCTTTTTTAGTTGTATACTTTGCTGTAGCCTTTACAACTTTGTAATTACATATGTTTACCAATAATGCAAAGATTTTCATCAGTGGCCAAAAGAGTAAAAATTGCTCTTTTCGAACTTGTCTTTAAGTCCTTAATCAATCAAAACAAATTTGGTCTTGATGCAATCTTGAGACCCTGTAGGTAAATAATTATTAAAAAAATCTTGACATTTAAACTATTTGAGGCCCATAAACCTTGATCAAACATGTACGTGAAAGCCTTTTCAGAGTTATTTGGCCAAAACTCTGTCAAAGTTTAAAATATGCCAAAACTGTTGAAGCTACTAATTAACAATGACATTTGAAGTACATGTGCCAAGTATGAGCCAAATAAGTCTTCAGTAGGCTCTACAGTGAAAAAATAACTATTTTCAATTTATTCTATTTATCGCTATTTTCCAACCTAAATGGACAGAAGACAGGAACCTTTCACCCTATCAACACACAAATTTATACACATATATAGACTGATAATCTGATCTTGATTGCAAATTTTCAGCCAAATCGGACATGTTTTGCCTCTACAACGGCTGGAAAACTACAGCGATTTTGTAGGCCTCAAGCCTGTATTATCGCTTTTTTCAAATCTAAATGGACAGAAGTCAGGAACCTTTGACCCTATTGACACAGAAATTGACATACATATATAGACTGATATTGTGATCCTGATTGCAAATTTTGAGCCAAATCAGATATTTTTTGCCTCTAATATGGCCAAAGAGCAACAGCCATTTTGTAGGCCATAAGCCTGTATTATCACTTTTTTCAAACCTAAATGGTCAGAAGTCAGGAACCTTTGACCCTATCAACAAACAAATTTACATACATGTATATACAGACCACTTGATCATGAGTACCAATTTGGAGCTCAATCGGACTTTTCTTCTCTTTTTAATAAATAGAAACACACTGATAGGGAATGTTCTGTCTTTCTGATAGAGTGATAGATTTCCAGCAGGTTATATGTGGTCTCTTGCTGCGCTCTGGTGGTCATTTGGTGAAACAGCTACAGGTGAATTATTCTAAATTAAAGCTCTGCTGAACTTATTCAATCTTGCTTGTCTTGCTTAATTGAACATATTTATCCTTCTTGTTCATGCTGGTCAGCCGCCTGGGTCATTCTTGTTTATGCTCCACCCACTTAATTTTTTTTTAAATTTGCATAATATGCAAAACCTTCTTTTGAGATCTTGTCCTTGGATCCTTGACCAATCATGACATGTTTGGTGTCAAACAGTTCAGCAGAGCTTACTCCTCAATAATTATTAAAAAAATCTTTACATTTATAAACAATATGGCCGCCATATGCAAATGAGTTCTACCATGGTGCAGTAAAATGTCTTTAACACTTATAACTTTTGAATGCTTAACCTGACACTAATACCACTTCAGTCCTTTGATCATTACATGATTCTCAGATACCCTGTCAGTTTAAGTAGACATACACCCCCAGGGGGCAGAGCCAATGCTCGATAGCTGTTTCTCTAGAACCATACAAGCTATCAAGGTCATCCTAGCCAATTATCATCTATGGCCCATGCACTAATGGTACACCAAATGAAAATTTGATATGGACACTTTTGTGGTCACTATTAGCCAATCACATTCCAGCAAGCTTTTGACAGGCTGAATGTTAATCAGGTCAAAACTTATATACTATATACGGGTTATTTATATGCCCTTTTTATGCCTTGTGTTTTTTCAATTTAAGAACTGAATTTGTTTCACCAAATGCGCACTAGAGTGCAGTAAGACACCACATAAAACCTGATGAACACTACAGCTCAATTTATCAATGCTTTTTTCAACTAGTTTACTCACACCACTCATCTAGCATTGCCATTATGGTCTTTATGGTCACGCTGGTCACCCAGCTTGGTTATGCTGGCCATCCAGCTTGGTCATGCTGGCCATTCACATTGGTCATTATGGTCCTGCTGGTCATTCAGCTTTGTCCTCATAGTAATGGTGGTCTTCCAGCTTGTTCATACTGGCCAACCACCTTTGCCATGCTGGTCATCCAGTTTGGTCATTATGGTCAACAAGTTTGTCATCCAGATTAGTCATGCTGGTAATCTAGCTTGGTCTTCACGGTCATGCTGGTCATCCTCATCCAGTTTAAGCCTAACTGGCCTCCAGGGGTCTCTTTGCCTGTAACGCTCGAACCCCGTAAATCGCCGCTTGCGGCTATATTTATTATTATTATTATTATTCTTATTCTTTTTCTGCCATAGAAGTGATCGGGCAGAAGAAACCGTAAGGCCTACAGGGCTGAGACTTGGTCATATGGTAGTACTTCTCACCGCTACTCAGATTCAAAAGATGAGCCCGATCGGCCTCAAGGGGGCGCTATGGCGAAGGTCAACGCGTTAGGCCTCGTAACTGCCACGCCCTGATAGCTAGAGCAAAAATTCTTGCATTATATGATTCCTTGGTTAATGGCAAATCAAAAAGGTCAATAGAACCACTAAGCTCCGCCCACTTAGATTTTTTGCTATTTAGCATAATATGCAAAACCTACTTTTGAGAACTTGTCCTAGGGTCATTGACCAATCCTGTCATATTTGGTGTCAAACAACTCAGCAGAGTCCCCACCTCAATAATTATCAAAAAAATTGTGAAATTTGTAAACAATATGGCCGCCATATGCAAATTAATCTTACCGTGGCACACCCAAATTTACTCTAACAGCTGTAACTTTTGAATGCTTAAACCTACACTAATGCCACTTTAGACCGTTGATGCCAACATGATTCTGAGGTAGCCCGTCAATCTGTGTAGACATACGCCCCCAGGGGGCGGAGCCAAAGCTAAAAATCTGTTTCTCAGGAACCGTACAAGCTATGAAGCTCTCCTTTGGCATGTATCATCTATGGCCTATGTCCTAATGTTTTACAGAAGGAAAATTTGATATGCAAATTTTTGCGATCGTTATTAGCCAATCAGATTCCAGCAAGCTTTTGACAGGCTAAACAATGACCAATCAGGACGATACTTATACCCTACATGTATCTCAGGGCCTTCTATCATCCATTAAAATATGGCGTTGATTGGCCTCAAGGGGGCGCTATAGCAGAAAATCAGTTATATCTAAAGGTACAAGTGGCCTAGGCTTGTTATTCTTTTTTAGTTTTATACTTTGCTGTAGCCTTTACAACTTTGTAATTACATGTATTTACCAAAAATGGAAAGATTTTCATCAGTGGCCAAAAGAGTAAAAATTGCTCTTTTCGAACTTGTCTTTAAGTCCTTAATCAATCAAAACAAATTTGGTCTTGATGCAATCTTGAGACCCTGTAGGTAAATAATTATCAAAAAAATCATGACATTTTAACTATTTGAGGCCCATAAACCTTGATCAAACATGTACGTGAAAGCCTTTTCAGAGTTATTTGGCCAAAACTCTGTCAAAGTTTAAAACATTCCAAAACTGTTGAAGCTACTAATTAACAATGACATTTGAAGTACATGTGCCAAGTATGAGCCAAATAAGTCTTCAGTAGGCTCTACAGTGAAAAAATAACTATTTTCAATTTATTCTATTTATCGCTATTTTCCAACCTAAATGGACAGAAGACAGGAACCTTTCACCCTATCAACACACAAATTTATACACATATATAGACTGATAATCTGATCTTGATTGCAAATTTTCAGCCAAATCGGACATGTTTTGCCTCTACAACGGCTGGAAAACTACAACGATTTTGTAGGCCTCAAGCCTGTATTATCGCTTTTTTCAAATCTAAATGGACAGAAGTCAGGAACCTTTGACCCTATTGACACAGAAATTGACATACATATATAGACTGATATTGTGATCCTGATTGCAAATTTTGAGCCAAATCAGATATTTTTTGCCTCTAATATGGCCAAAGAGCAACAGCCATTTTGTAGGCCATAAGCCTGTATTATCGCTTTTTTCAAGCCTAAATGGACAGAAGTCAGGAACCTTTGACCCTATCAACACACAAATTTACAAACATATATATACAGACCACTTGATCATGAGTACCAATTTGGAGCCCAATCGGACTTTTTTTCTCTTTTTAATAAATAGAAACACACTGATAGGGAATGTTCTGTCTTTCTGATAGAGTGATAGATTTCCAGCAGGTTATATGTGGTCTCTTGCTGCGCTCTGGTGGTCATTTGGTGAAACAGTTACAGTTGATTTATTCTAAATAAAAGCTCTGCTGAACTTATTTAATCTTGCTTGTCTTGCTTAATTGAACATCTGTATCCTTCTTGGTCATGCTGGTCAGCCACCTGGGTCATTCTTGTTTATGCTCCACCCAATTTTTTATTTTTTATTTGCATAATATGCAAAACCTACTTTTGAGAACTTGTCTTTGCCTCCTTGTCCAATCATGACATGTTTGGTGTCAAACAGTTCAGCAGAGCTTACTCCTCAATAATTATTAAACAAAATCTTTACATTTATAAACAATATGGCCGCCATATGCAAATTAGTTTTTCCATGGTGCAGTAAAATGTCTTTAACACTTATAACTTTTGAATGCTTAACCTGACACTAATACCACTTCAGTCCTTTGATCATTACATGACTCTCAGATACCCTGTCAGTGTAAGTAGACATACACCCCCAGGGGGCGGAGCCAATGCTCGATAGCTGTTTCTCTAGAACCATACAAGCTATCAAGGTCATCCTTGCCAATTATCATCTATGGCCCATGCACTAATGGTACACCAAAGGAAATGTTGATACATTTTTGTGGTCACTATTAGCCAATCACTTTCCAGCAAGCTTTTGACAGGCTGAATGTTAATCAGGTAAAAACGTATACACCATATGTGAGTTATTTATATGTGGCCTTTTTATGCCTCACCACTAGGCTCCCATCAGGATTAATGTGGTTTGTATTTTTCAATTTAAGAACTGATGTTGTTTCACCAAATGCCCACTAGAGTGCAGAAAGACACCACATAAAACCTGCTGAACACTACAGCTCAATTTATCAATGCTTTTTACAACTAGTTTACTCACATCACTCATCTAGCATGGTTATTATGGTCATGCTAGTCAACCAGCTTGGTCCTTATTTTCATTCTGGTCAACTAGCTGGGTATTTTGGTCATGCTGGTCAACCAGCTGGGTCTTTATGGTCATGCTGGTCTAACACCTGGGTCTTTATGGTCATAATAGTCACCCACCTTGGTTATCCAGTTTGGTGATGACGGTCAACCAGCAACAGGTTTTAAGCCTAACTGGCCTCCAGGGGCCTCTTTGCCTGTAACGCTCGAACCCCGTAAATCGCCGCTTGCGGCTATATTTATTATTCTTATTCTTTTTCTGCCATAGAAGTGATTGGGCAGAAGAAACCGTAAGGCCTACAGGGCTGAGACTTGGTCATATGGTAGTACTTTTTACCGCTACTCAGATTCAAAAGATGAGCCTGATCGGCCTCAAGGGGGCGCTATGGCGAAGGTCAACGCGTTTGGCCTCGTAACTCCCACGCCCTGATAGCTAGGTCAAAAATTCTTGCATTATATGATTCCTTGGTTAATGGCAAATCAAAAAGGTCAAAAGAACCACTAAGCTCCGCCCACTTAGATTTTTTGCTATTTAGCATAATATGCAAAACCTACTTTTGAGAACTTGTCCTAAACTCATTGACCAATCCTGACCTGTTTGGTGTCAAACAACTCAGAAGAGTCCCAACCTCAATAATTATTAAAAAAATCTTGAAATTTGCAAAAAATATGGCCGCCATATGCAAATTAATCTTACCGTGGCACACCCAAATTTACTTTAACAGCTGTAACTTTTGAATGCTTAAATCTACACTAATGCCACTGTAGAACTATGATGCCAACTTGATTCTGAGGTAGCATGTCAATCTGTGTAGACATACGCCCCCAGGGGGCGGAGCCAAAGCTAAAAATCTGTTTCTCAGGAAGCGTACAAGCTATGAAGCTCTCCTTTGGCAAGTATCCTCTATGGCCTATGTCCTAATGTTTTACAGAAGGAAAATTTGATATGCAAATTTTTGCGATCGTTATTAGCCAATCAGAATCCAGCAAGCTTTTGGCAGGCTAAACAATGACCAATCAGGACGATACTTATACCCTACATGTATCTCAGGGCCTTCTATCATCCATTAAAATATGGCGTTGATTGGCCTCAAGGGGGCGCTATAGCAGAAAATCAGTTATATCTAAAGGTACAAGTGGCCTAGGCTTGTTATTCTTTTTTAGTTGTATACTTTGCTGTAGCCTTTACAACTTTGTAATTACATATGTTTACCAAAAATGCAAAGATTTTCATCAGTGGCCAAAAGAGTAAAAATTGCTCTTTTCGAACTTGTCTTTAAGTCCTTAATCAATCAAAACAAATTTGGTCTTCATGCAATCTTGAGACCCTGTAGGTAAATAATTATCAAAAAAATCTTGACATTTTAACTATTTGAGGCCCATAAACCTTGATCAAACATGTACGTGAAAGCCTTTTCAGAGTTATTTGGCCAAAACTCTGTCAAAGTTTAAAACATGCCAAAACTGTTGAAGCTACTAATTAACAATGACATTTGAAGCACATGTGCCAAGTATGAGCCAAATAAGTCTTCAGTAGGCTCTACAGTGAAAAAATAACTATTTTCAATTTATTCTATTTATCGCTATTTTCCAACCTAAATGGACAGAAGACAGGAACCTTTCACCCTATCAACGCACAAATTTATACACATATATAGACTGATAATCTGATCTTGATTGCAAATTTTCAGCCAAATCGGACATGTTTTCCCTCTACAACGGCTGGAAAACTACAGCGATTTTGTAGGCCTCAAGCCTGTATTATCGCTTTTTTCAAACCTAAATGGACAGAAGTCAGGAACCTTTGACCCTATCGACACAGAAATTTACATACATATATAGACTGATATTGTGATCTTGATTGCAAATTTTGAGCCAAATCAGATATTTTTTGCCTCTAATATGGCCAAAGAGCAACAGCCATTTTGTAGGCCATAAGCCTGTATCATCACTTTTGACCCTATCAACACACAAATTTACATACATGTATATACAGACCACTTGATCATGAGTACCAATTTGGAGCCCAATCGGACTTTTCTTCTCTTTTTAATAAATAGAAACACACTGATAGGGAATGTTCTGTCTTTCTGATAGAGTGATAGATTTCCAGCAGGTTATATGTGGTCTCTTGCTGCGCTCTGGTGGTCATTTGGTGAAACAGCTTCAGGTGAATTACTCTAAATTAAAGCTCTGCTGAACTTATTCAATCTTGCTTGTCTTGCTTAATTGAACATATTTATCCTTCTTGTTCATGCTGGTCAGCCGCCTGGGTCATTCTTGTTTATGCTCCACCCACTTAATTTTTTTTAAAATTTGCATAGTATGCAAAACCTACTTTTGAGATCTTGTCCTTGGATCCTTGACCAATCATGACATGTTTGGTGTCAAACAGTTCAGCAGAGCTTACTCCTCAAAAATTATTAAAAAAATCTTTACATTTATAAACAATATGGCCGCCATATGCAAATGAGTTCTACCATGGTGCAGTAAAATGTCTTTAACACTTATAACTTTTGAATGCTTAACCTGACACTAATACCACTTCAGTCCTTTGATCATTACATGATTCTCAGATACCCTGTCAGTTTAAGTAGACATACACCCCCCCAGGGGGCGGGGCCAATGCTCGATAGCTGTTTCTCTAGAACCATACAAGCTATCAAAGTCATCCTAGCCAATTATCATCTATGGCCCATGCACTAATGGTACACCAAATGAAAATTTGATATGGACACTTTTGTGGTCACTATTAGCCAATCACATTCCAGCAAGCTTTTAACAGGCGGAATGTTAATCAGGTCAAAACTTATATACTATATACGGGTTATTTATATGCCCTTTTTAAGCCTTGTGTTTTTTCAATTTAAGAACTGAATTTGTTTCACCAAATGCGCTCTAGAGTGCAGTAAGACACCACATAAAACCTGATGAACACTACAGCTCAATTTATCAATGCTTTTCAACTAGTTTACTCACACCACTCATCTAGCATTGCCATTATGGTCTTTATGGTCACGCTGGTCACCCAGCTTGGTTATGCTGGCCATCCAGCTTGGTCATGCTGGCCATTCACATTGGTCATTATGGTCCTGCTGGTCATTCAGCTTTGTCCTCATAGTAATGGTGGTCTTCCAGCTTGGTCATACTGGCCAACCACCTTTGCCATGCTGGTCATCCAGTTTGGTCATTATGGTCTTCCAGCTTGGTCAATATGGTCAACAAGTTTGTCATCCAGATTAGTCATGCTGGTAATCTAGCTTGGTCTTCACGGTCATGCTGGTCATCCTCATCCAGTTTGGCGATGCCGGTCAACCGGCAACATGTTTTAAGCCTAACTGGCCTCCAGGGGTCTCTTTGCCTGTAACGCTCGAACCCCGTAAATCGCCGCTTGCGGCTATATTTAGGGTTCAAGCACCGAAGGTGCGTAGAACCCTATTGTTTTTGCTAAGATTTTTCTTATTATTAGGGGTTCGAGCACGTAGTGCTAGAAACCCTATTGTAATTGTTCTGATTATTATTATTATTATTATTATTATTATTATTATTATTATTATTATTATTATTATTATTATTATAGTTCTTATTCTTTTTCTGCCATAGAAGTGATTGGGCAGAAGAAACCGTAAGGCCTACAGGGCTGAGACTTGGTCATATGGTAGTACTTCTCACCGCTACTCAGATTCAAAAGATGAGCCCGATCGGCCTCAAGGGGGCGCTATGGCGAAGGTCAACGCGTTTGGCCTCGTAACTCCTACGCCCTGATAGCTAGAGCAAAAATTCTTGCATTATATGATTCCTTGGTTAATGGCAAATCAAAAAGGTCAATAGAACCACTAAGCTCCGCCCACTTAGATTTTTTGCTATTTAGCATAATATGCAAAACCTACTTTTGAGAACTTGTCCTAGGGTCATTGACCAATCCTGTCATATTTGGTGTCAAACAACTCAGCAGATTCCCAACCTCAATAATTATCAAAAAAACTGTGAAATTTCCAAACAGTATGGCCGCCATATGCAAATTAATCTTACCGTGGCACAACCAAATTTACTCTAACAGCTGTAACTTTTGAATGCTTAAACCGACACTAATGCCACTTTAAACCTATGATGCCAACATGATTCTGAGGTAGCCCGTCAATCTGTGTAGACATACGCCCCCAGGGGGCGGAGCCAAAGCTAAAAATCTGTTTCTCAGGAACCGTACAAGCTACGAAGCTCTCCTTTGGCATGTATCATCTATGGCCTATGTCCTAATGTTTTACCGAAGGAAAATTTGATATGCAAATTTTTGCGATCGCTATTAGCCAATCAGTTTCCAGCCAGCTTTTGACAGGCTAAACAATGACCAATCAGGACGATACTTATACCCTACATGTATATGAGGGCCTTCTATCATCCATTAAAATATGGCGTTGATTGGCCTCAAGGGGGCGCTATAGCAGAAAATCAGTTATATCTAAAGGTACATGTGGCCTAGGCTTGTAATTCTTTTTTAGTTGTATACTTTGCTGTAGCCTTTACAACTTTGTAATTACATGTATTTACCAAAAATGCAAAGATTTTCATTAGTGGCCAAAAGAGTAAAAATTGCTCTTTTCGAACTTGTCTTTAAGTCCTTAATCAATCAAAACAAATTTGGTCTTGATGCAATCTTGAGACCCTGTAGGTAAATAATTATCAAAAAAATCTTGACATTTTAACTATTTGAGGCCCATAAACCTTGATCAAACATGTACGTGAAAGCCTTTTCAGAGTTATTTGGCCAAAACTCTGTCAAAGTTTAAAACATGCCAAAACTGTTGAAGCTACTAATTAACAATGACATTTGAAGCACATGTGCCAAGTATAAGCCAAATAAGTCTTCAGTAGGCTCTACAGTGAAAAAATAACTATTTTCAATTTATTCTATTTATCGCTATTTTCCAACCTAAATGGACAGAAGACAGGAACCTTTCACCCTATCAACACACAAATTTATACACATATATAGACTGATAATCTGATCTTGATTGCAAATTTTCAGCCAAATCGGACATGTTTTCCCTCTACAACGGCTGGAAAACTACAGCGATTTTGTAGGCCTCAAGCCTGTATTATCGCTTTTTTCAAACCTAAATGGACAGAAGTCAGGAACCTTTGACCCTATCGACACAGAAATTTACATACATATATAGACTGATATTGTGATCCTGATTGTAAATTTTGAGCCAAATCAGATATTTTTTGCCTCTAATATGGCCAAAGAGCAACAGCCATTTTGTAGGCCATAAGCCTGTATTATCGCTTTTTTCAAACCTAAATGGACAGAAGTCAGGAACCTTTGACCCTATCAACACACAAATTTACACACATATATATGCAGACCACTTGATCATGAGTACCAATTTGGAGCCCAATCGGACTTTTCTTCTCTTTTTAATAAATAGAAACACACTGATAGGGAATGTTCTGTCTTACTTATAGAGTGATAGATTTCCAGAAGGTTATATGTGGTCTCTTGCTGCGCTCTGGTGGTCATTTGGTGAAACAGCTACAGGTGAATTATTCTAAATTAAAGCTCTGCTGAACTTATTCAATCTTGCTTGTCTTGCTTAATTGAACATATTTATCCTTCTTGTTCATGTTGGTCAGCCGCCTGGGTCATTATTGTTTATGCTCCACCCACTTAATTTTTTTTTAAATTTGCATAATATGCAAAACCTACTTTTGAGATATTGTCCTTGGCTCCTTGACCAATCATGACATGTTTGGTATCAAACAGTTCAGCAGAGCTTACTCCTCAATAATTATTAAAAAAATCTTTACATTTATAAACAATATGGCCGCCATATGCAAATGAGTTCTACCATGGTGCAGTAAAATCTCTTTAACACTTATAACTTTTGAATGCTTAACCTGACACTAATACCACTTCAGTCCTTTGATCATTACATGATTCTCAGATACCCTGTCAGTTTAAGTAGACATACACCCCTACGGGGCGGGGCCAATGCTCGATAGCTGTTTCTCTAGAACCATACAAGCTATCAAGGTCATCCTAGCCAATTATCATCTATGGCCCATGCACTAATGGTACACCAAATGAAAATTTGATATGGACACTTTTGTGGTCACTATTAGCCAATCACATTCCAGCAAGCTTTTAACAGGCGGAATGTTAATCAGGTCAAAACTTATATACTATATACAGGTTATTTATATGCCCTTTTTATGCCTTGTGTTTTTTCAATTTAAGAACTGAATTTGTTTCACTAAATGCCCACTAGAGTGCAGTAAGACACCACATAAAACCTGATGAACACTACAGCTCAATTTATCAATGCATTTCAACTAGTTTACTCACACCACTCATCTAGCATTGCCATTATGGTCTTTATGGTCACGCTGGTCACCCAGCTTGGTTATGCTGGCCATCCAGCTTGGTCATGCTGGCCATTCACATTGGTCATTATGGTCCTGCTGGTCATTCAGCTTTGTCCTCATAGTAATGGTGGTCTTCCAGCTTGTTCATACTGGCCAACCACCTTTGCCATGCTGGTCATCCAGTTTGGTCATTATGGTCTTCCAGCTTGGTCAATATGGTCAACAAGTTTGTCATCCAGATTAGTCATGCTGGTAATCTAGCTTGGTCTTCACGGTCATGCTGGTCATCCTCATCCAGTTTGGCGATGCCAGTCAACCGGCAACATGTTTTAAGCCTAACTGGCCTCCAGGGGTCTCTTTGCCTGTAACGCTCGAACCCCGTAAATCGCCGCTTGCGGCTATATTTATTATTATTATTCTTTTTCTCCTGTAAAAACAGTTGTGCAGCCTAAACCGTAAGTCATAGAGAAATGAAACTTGGTAGGTAGATGTAGGATCAGTGCATCTCGGTGGACAACAAAAATGGCACCGATTGGTCAAGTGGTGGCGCTATAAACAAGGAAATTCATTTTTCACAATTTTCTCAATAACTCAAAAACCATAAGACCTACATTCAAAATTCTTTTTTTGATGGATTCCTTGGGTCAATACCAACAACTTTCCAATTTGGACCATGCACTTCCGTCTATATAGATTTTTTGCTAATTTGCATAATATGCAAAACCTACTTTTGCAAACTAGTCCTAGGAATTTTGACCAATCCTGGCATGTTTGGTATCAAAACACTCGTGAGAGCATGCGCTTCAATATTCATTAAGAAAAGGTTGAAATATGTAAACAATATGGCCGCCATATGCAAATTAGTCCTTCCGGATATATGCCCCATTCACTTCAAGAGGTAAATTTGGAGCACCGTTTCTCAGCAACCTTGCAACCTAGCAAGTTGAAACTTTGCATGCAGAATCTATCATACAGCCTCTAAAGGATGTTCAAAGGGCAACTTAATCAATCAACATGGCTGAACACCATCAGCCAATCAGCATTCAGCAGACATTTTGGCAGGCTGAATGTTGCCCAATCTGGATGATATTTGGCAGTTATGTTCAGGTGGAGACACTGTAGTGACCTGCAAAGTGCTGAAACAATCCGCCCACTGGGGGGCGCTGTTCCAAAAAAACGAGTATATGTCAATCATGCTGTACTATTTTGACATCTAATTGTTTTTGCCATATTTAGTACAGTGGCTCTGACAAATTTCTCAATACAACTATGTTTAAAAAGTGCTTTGTTCATTCATAATTGCTAATTGTTTGAAAATAGCTATATTGAAACTACTCTCTGGATATTTGGCCTATCACCTCCATTTCAGTCTTGCTGCACACTGTAGAGTCTCTAGGTAAATGTTCATTAAAAACATTTGTGAAAATTTCACATACAATACTCTCCAGGCATCAAGCAATCTGTGCGTCCTTGGAATTTCTAACCTAAATTGCTGTAACTCTGCAGTATTTGCTGTAATCTCACAATGTTAAAGACCTCTGTACAATATCACTCTGATGAAGCGCCATTTAATACAGAACTAGATTAAGAATAACTTGACATTACATGTCATATCAGAACATTCACTCCTTTGTGCCTCTTCTCAACATTAATAACAGGTGAAAGACTTTTGATCATTTTAAATGTGACAGAATGTCTCCAATTGTGTTAGACCTTCTTACACATCACCATCCTATGCTCTAGTAGGCACCATTGTGCTAGTTGGTGCTTGATGAAGCGCCATTTAATTCAGAACTAGATTTATAATAACTTCGTAATTACATGTCATATCAGAACATTCACTCCTTTGTGTTAATTTAAACTTGTTTGGTCAAACATTTCAGCTTGTTCTGCAAAGGTTCAAAGGTCAATCTGAATACCACTTTGTGAACATTCTGGTTGAAGCCACCTGATCAATACCAATAACATGTAGACACCTTTTGACTAGTTCTAACTCACTTAATGAATATCCTACAAAGTTCACTAGATTTACATGTGAATTTAAGCACTGATCAGGTTGAAAGGCCTCTGCTCAACATTAATAACAGGTGAAAAACTTGATAATTTCTAAATGTGACAGGGCATCTCCAATCATATTAGACCTTCTTATACATCACCATTCAATGCTCCAGTAGGCACCATTGTGCAAGTTGGTGCTTGAACCCGATGATTGCCGCTTGCGGCTATATTTTTTTATTATATTTTATATATTCACAAATTCAATAGCATTTCAGCAACTGTGTATGTCACAGCTAGGTGGCAGCAGACACGCACACCATTTATATTTTGGATACAGTGCCAATTCTAGTGAATATTACATTTTATATAATTAAAAAATCAATAGAATTTAAACCAAATTACACAGAACACTAAAAATAAGTGTGTATGATACAGCTAGGTGTCAGGAAACACACACACTCTTTGAAATTTGGATACATTGCCAATTCTACTAATTATTAAATTATGTACATTTTAAAATTCAATAGCTTTCAAACCGAATCACACAGAATAATAAAAACAAGTGTGTATGCTACAGCTAGGTGGCAGCAAACACGCTCACTCTTTATATTTATGATACACTGCCAATTCTACTAATTATTAAATTTTATATATTTTAAAATTCAATAGCTTTCACACCAAATCACACAGAACAATAAAAACTAGTGTGTATGATACAGCTAGGTGGCAACAAACACAGACACTCTTTAAAATTTGGATACATTGCCAATTCTATTAATTATTAAATTGTATATATTTTAAAATGCAATAGCTTTCAAAACGAATTACACAGAACAATAAAAATAAGTGTGTATGATACAGCTAGGTGGCAGCAAACACGCTCACTCTTTAAAATTTGGATACATTGCCAATTCTACTAATTATTAAATTTTATATATTTTAAAATTCAATAGCTTTTACACCAAATCACACAGAACAATAAAATAAAAACCTAGCTGCCAATTCTACTAATTATTAAATTATATACATTTTAAAATTCAATAGCTTTTAAACTCAATTACACAGAATAAAAAATATTGGATACAGTGAGCCATAGTATAAACAACATAGTATAAACCACAGTTTTAGCCATAATATAAATAACGCTAAAAATAGCTGTGTATGACACAAGTCGGTGTAAAATAAAGGGTGTTATGCACATTTGGTTATGTAAAACCAAAACATCAAAAGAAAACCTTTTACTCTCTGTGGTCATTTTGTTGTCATTTGCTAGCTACCATCATCCATTCAAAAGTTCTTACGGTGACTTTGAGTCATGGGCAGAACTGCACACCCTTTAATTTTGGAAATTGACCAATAGCTTACAATGTCCTTGGCAATATTTATTCTAACAGAGAGCATACAGTACATTTAACTGTACATTAATAAAAAAGTTTAAATGTAGTTGTGTTTGTAACAGTTTTATGTAATTATGTAATATTATGTATTATATGTTTGTATAATGTATAACATTCAGTTAGTTACATGGTATACCTTAATCATTACATTATGTGTGTTTATTGCCACCTAGCTGTATCATACACACTAGTTTTTATTGTTCTGTGTGATTTGGTGTAAAAGCTATTGAATTTTAAAATATATAACATTTAATAATTCATAGAATTGGCAGTGTATCATAAATATAAAGAGTGACCGTGTTTGCTGCCACCTAGCTCTATCATACACACTTATTTTTATTGTTCTGTGTAATTCAGTTTGAAAGCTATTGCATTTTAAAATATATAAAATTTAATAATTAATAGAATTGGCAATGTATCCAAATTTTAAAGAGTGTGTGTGTTTGTTGCCACCTAGCTGTATCATACACACTTGTTTTTGTTGTTCTGTGTGATTCGGTTTGAAAGCTATTGAATTTTAAAATGTATATAATTTAATAATTAGTAGAATTGGCAATGTATCCAAATTTTAAAGTGTGTGTGTGTGTTTGCTGCAACCTAGCTGTAGCATACACGCTTGTTTTTATTATTCTGTGTAATTGAGTTTAAAAGCTATTGAATTTTAAAATATATAAAATTTAATAATATGTAGAATTGGCAGTGTATCATAAATATAAAGAGTGTGTGTGTGTTTGCTGCCACCTAGCTGTAGCATACACACTTGTTTTTATTATTCTGTGTAATTGAGTTTAAAAGCTATTGAATTTTAAAATATATAAAATTTAATAATATGTAGAATTGGCACTGTATCATAAATATAAAGCATGTGTGTGTTTGTTGCCACCTAACTGTATCATACACACTTGTTTTTATTGTTCTGTGTAATTCGGTTTGAAAGCTATTACATTTTAAAATGTACATAATTTAATAAGTAGTAGAATTGGCAATGTATCCAAATGTCAAAGAGTGTGTGTGTTTCCTGACACTTAGCTGTATCATACACACTTACTTTAGTGTTCTGTGTAATTCGGTTTAAATTCTATTGATTTTTTAAATATATAAAATGTAATATTCACTAGAATTGGCACTGTATCCAAAATATAAATGGTGTGCGTGTCTGCTGCCACCTAGCTGTGACATACACAGTTGCTGAAATGCTATTGAATTTGTGAATATATAAAATATAATAAAAAATTAGAGCATTTTGCATAATATTAATGGGTGTGCAATTTTCCTCATGACTCAAAGTATACATCCCCGTTATTCTGATGTGTATGAACCCTAAGGATATGGAGCTATTGGTGTTTTTTTTTTCTTAAAGCCATCTATTCTTATGTGGGAACATTAATAGGCATTTTTATGCACCGAAGTGATTTGGAGGTAAATAAATGAGTGTGTACAGATGTAGAGGTGGTCTAGAAGTACATGCATTTTATTCTGACAGGAAAAGTGCGCTTAGTTTTTCGGTATCAACGCTAAAAGGGCGTTGCGCAAATTTCACCCAAACAGTAAAAGGAAGGGTGTGCGTCACTCTCTGTGGTCGTACTGTCCTGATTATGTAAGTATCTGCTGGCTACCATCCTCCGTTCAGAAGTTATTAGAGCCGAAAAGTCGAATATCAAAAATGAAACTAACTTTACCGTGGTCTCAAACCGTTTGTGTTTATTTGTGCGTTGAATGTAGTAAACGTTGTGTTTCAACGTTTTAGGATGAGAAAAGCGTTTTCCGCCCAGTTTTAAACTCCTCACTCCTGTCTTTAGAGAGATGAACTGCTTTCCGTGTTGTTTTGAGCTGAAAACTTTTCTTTAGCTCAGAAATGAGTTTCTCGTGAACCAAAACACATTAGCCGTGTGTAAAATGTAGCAAAATCTTGTTTTTAACATTTCACAAGTGTTTGGCTTTATTTGTGCGTTGAATGTAGTAAACAATGTTTTTCGACGTTTTAGGATGAGAAAAGAGATAAACTACTTTCCGTGTTATTTTGAACAGAAAACTTTTCTTTCGCCCAGAAATTAGTTTCTCATGAACCAAAACACATTATCAGTGTGGAAAATGCAGTAACATCTTGTTTTTTACATTTCTCAAGTGTTTCTGTTTATTTCTGCTAGTAAACGTTGTGTTTCGGTGTTCTAGGATGAGAAAAGCGTTTTGTGCCTAGTTTTCAGCTCCTCTCTCAATCTTTAGAGAGATAAACTGCTTTCCGTGTTGTTTTGAACTGAAAACTCTTGTTTCGCTCAGAAATTAGTTTCTCATGAACCAAAACACATTAGCCGTGTGTAAAATGTAGCAAAATCTTGATTTTAACATTTCTCAAGTGTTTGTGTTTATTTGTGCGTTGAATGTAGTAAACAATGTTTTTCGTCGTTTTAGGATGACGCCCAGTTTTAAACTCCTCACTCCAGTTTATAGATATGAACTGCTTTCAGTGTTGTTTTGAACTGAAAACTTTTCTTTCGCTCAGAAATGAGTTTCTCGTGAACCAAAAACCCATTAGCAGTGTGGAAAAACATCTTGTTTTTAACATTTCTCAAGTGTCAAGACGTCTTGTAAAGGTCTGAACATCTTAAATGCATCGCACTCCATTTGAATTGATCTTACATTGGTCTTATTACCATCGTCGTGCTTCAGAGATCGCACCCGTCGTCTATACGTCGTCTAAACATCTGCGTTATGCAGGAAATTTACCCTGATTGCACTCATACATCTTGTAAAGGTCTGAACATCTTAAATGCATCGCACTCCATTTGAATTGATCTTATATTGGTCTTATTACCATCGTCGTGCTTCAGAGATCGCACCCACCCCCTTATACGCCGTCTAAACATCTGCATTATGCAGGAAATTTGGTATGTTAATTTGCTAGGTCGCATATATATCGTTTTTCCAGACAGCATGCAATCACCATCAAATAACATTCACTGGTCACACTGTGCATGTCTCAGTCATGTGGTGTTAGTTTTGTACTGTAGAAATCATTACAACTCGATAGAATACACGATTACGTCATATATTTAAGGCTCATTGACTCGCACTTAAATACACAGGGCGGAGTGACACTAGTACCCGTTTATACAGGCAGGTACACATGACCTACCTTTGGAGAAGAATTAAACCCTGTTATGACAGTATTTGAACATTGAACTATTCTGTCGAACATTCATGGCATCAGTGGTTTTCCCAGAAGCTGAAATATAACAATATGTACTTGGGTACAACTAGGAAACCTCATGCTTACTTGTCCAAATACCATAAGGAAGCTACCTGAAGAATTAAGCACATCTAACAAAAATGCAGTTTTAATGCAAAGTATATTATTCGGAGGTTTACCTTTACATGACTAGACAGAATTTTATTTTTTTCTACTCAAGATAGTAAATCCTGTGGTCACTGCAGCTCCAATTTCCCAGGCATTCTACTGCTGTTGTACTTGCCTAATTATGATGTCATACAATTAATGTGTCTTGTACCATGCAATGGGAATGGACAATTGGTGGCAGCAGCAACATCTTCACTTGATTTTCATACTTAAGTTGTCAAAACATTAAACAAATTTACCAGAAAATTATTGGAACCATGTTCAACACAAAATGAAGACGAACCAAGCATTTAAAAGGTAAGCAAATTTATTTAATCATAACAGTAGTAGCAGTTAACTGTATTCATATGAGTTACACCCTTTTTTGCACCTAAATAATAATAAAGTCAAAAAAGTCAGCATGAATGAAGGTTAACAAGGCTGTAAAAAGGTATGCAATAAATGTGAGATTTTTTTTCAGTCATTTTGCCCTTTTTCCACTCAAACGTAATGTACAGGGTGAGTCAAAAGTCACAGGACACCCTTTTCACACCTGCAAAATGTGGAAAACCACAGGAACTTTATAACATAAAGCCTAACATACAACATGGCAGCATACAGCATATATACACAGACCAGTTAATGTGCAAGACAATACAAACACTGGGTCGGGTCAGTTCTTTGTTGCATGGATTCCACTAGATGTTGGAAACTTTCTTTTGAGATTCTGAGTCTAAGAGTGTACAGGATCATAGAAGATGAAAACTTGCAGTTGCTTTGTGCACACTGAAATGTGTCAATTTTCTTTAAAAAGTACAGATGATTGGCTTTTCTTGCACACCACAAATGTTGTGCAAGGTCAGTTTGTTATCAGCAAGTAAAATAAAATGAAATATAAAATGGGCTTCAATACTGTATTAATGAAACCAGTTTGAGGTTACTTGAGACCTGATACATCATGCTGGCAATGGCCATTAGAAGATGGTAATCTGTAGTCACAAAGGTGCACCTGATATTCATAAAAGGATAGGTATCCATTTCAGACCTGTTAATACAAATAATTTTATAAATGATGTTATGTAATAACAAAAGTTTGGGAGAAGGACCACGCCCGAACTCTACGTTCTAACTCCACCCCATATCAATCAACCGTCCTATAAATACCTCCCCTAACTAACTATCTCTCGTGACGAAAGTTCGCACCAGTCGAATCTGCCGCACCCGCCTGCTAGCATTAGCTTGTTCTCCGTCATGGACCTTTAACTCACCGCCTCCGACGAGGACCTCTTCCCTCCTAGCCAGCCTGTCTCCACTCCTGCTCCACCTCGCCGGGCTCGTCGTCTGAATTCCGTAATCTCCATTCCGGCTACTCCTGGTTCTATTCCGGCTACTGCTTATTCTTCCTCCCGGGTCGGTCGTCCTCACTAGTGCACCCCCGGATCTCGGCACTCCCGCCGCCCTTCTCCCCCTTCCCCTACTCCACCTCGCCGGGCTCGTCGTCTGAATTCCGTAATCTCCATTCCGGCTACTGCTGGTTCTACTCCGGCTACTCCTGGTTTTACTCCGGCTACTGCTTATTCTTCCTCCCGGGTCGGTCGTCCTCGCCAGTGCACCCCCGGATCTCGGCACTCCCGCTGCTCTTCTCCCCCTTCCCCTACTCCTCCTGCGCGGGCTCGCCGCTCCGGACGCCAGTCTTCCTCGGCCGGCCTCGCCGGCCCTGGGCCCCTCTCTCCTAGTAAGTCCCAGCCTCCTCGCATGTCCGATTGGACTGTTGTTAAGCTGCAGCGGGTTTTTGAAGGGCCGCGGCGTCCCTTTCCCCCGTTCTGCTCCAAAAGCTGAACTTTTCACTGAACCTCTGAACAGCGCACATGAGCCGCACCGGCGTCTGTCGTTCGTAATCTGACGACTCTTGGCCTCCCTTAAAGGGAAGCCTTGGGCTAGCTTAAAATAGACTCTTAAAAATTATCTAGTCATGCATCGATGTAAAGTTCTAAATTCAAAAGAAAGAAGATAAAAACAGACGAGTGCCTCGAGTTTTAAAGAAAGGAGAAGACGAGTCGTTCCGAAGTTCTAAGTTAATCTTTTATTGTCTTGAAGTCAGCCAGATTCAGTCAGAAGGATTCAGTCTTCTGATGGTACAAGCTTCAGTCTTCTGACAGCACAAAGGAATACACACACTTTTATACAGTATTTGGGTGAACAAAGGTGGGGGCTTTTGGCACACCTGTTCCTCACTTGGGCACTCTTCTCGTGAGAGAAAGCTAAGTCAGCAACGTCTGGGTGAACAACGGTGGGGGCTTTTGGCACAAGTCAGACAAAACCAAGGTCGCCTCCACCAGCACCTCGCGCCTTGGTACAGACTGTACAGGCCTCAGAAAAAGGGTCAGACACCTGTTTTAACAGAACTTAGTGAACTCTAGACTTTTCATCCAAATATACTATTATAAAGGTAATATAGCATATATTGATCACCAATTTAGGGCCCACATTCCCCCCTTGCGTGGGATTTATCCCACGCATCAATTATGGTGTGATTGGTTAAGTTATTTGCTGTTATCTAGTAAATAAAGATCAAGTTTTGAACTAAGTTTTAACATTTTTAAGGTGCAGGTTCCGTGCTATTTATAAGTCCCAAGCCCATATCAAGCCATGCTGATCCGACACGATTTGCATGCAAAAATGCGAGCAAATATGACAGAGTAGTAGGAAATACATGATTATACATAGCATCTATAACACCAAAACAGATGAATAAATGATGGTGTAACTACAAAAGGTATGAAGACTCACATATACAAATGGATTACATATGATATATAAATTGAATAGCATATATGGTTTAAGTTCCATATTAATATATTGTCCACTAGGAGGGTCAGACAGGCCCAAAGGAATTTACACATCTCAAGTATTGAGATGGCCATTTATTACAACTTTTTGGTATAAGTATCTCACTTTGCCCCACATTCCCCACGTCAAACATGGCACCTGGCAAAGCTACCCAACGTGACCCCACATTCAGCAGCACACCCCAAGAACCAAGGGTTAAGGCAAACCACCCAGGAACAAAGTCAAGGATGGCCAACCCCCCTTAGAACCAAAGGCACTTTGCCGATGAGAGAGTAGCGATGTCATTTGGTGGCTTCCTGGAAAAACTACCACTAGGTCCCTTATGGGAGTATGTAGTGTTACCAAGACAATGCACATTCAAGAGGCTCCTCTTCACGCCTCATCAGAGGATGTTGGGAACGCGAGCAGAGAAAAGTAAAGGCCAGAAATTAAGCCTGTCCCCCCTTTCGCACAATACACATATGCAACGTGGAAACATTTCACCAGACAGTGAAAGGCACTCTTATAAAAATAAAAACACACAATCAATTAAGATGGAGCATTGGGACAAAAATGCAAAGGGTGCTCGATTAAGTAGTCCACAGAGTTGGAGAAGAAATGCAAAGATCAAGAAACGAGTACAAAGTTCAAATCCAGAAAACAGGAAGTAGCAAAAAAAAAAAAAAAGGTAAAACGATGGTCTTCCGCCTTTTGTGACTTTACGCCACGTAGAAAGGCACGGTGCAGGTCAAGGGAGAGGTTACTAGCACTTCACCCTGACCCGTAGTCTCCAGGGAAAGGGTCGAAGGACATAAAATGACAAGTCAGTCCGACATTAGAAGAATAAGGAAACGTGAATCACAGCGCAATGGACAGTAAGACCAGAAATATTTTGCTTAACCAAAATTTTTAACACAAGGAACAACAAAACAAACATCAAAATAAAATAAAATACGAAAGAATCATACCCAATGTCATTAACATAGCGTTCTATTACCAGAAAATAACTAGGAAAAACAAAGAAATTGAGCAGCCTGTGAGTTTTCTACATTGGCGTGTCAAATATATATAGATGAATTACAGAAGAATATGTAAAAACCTTGATGAGATTGCATACAAAGTACTGTGTCATATGAACTTACAGAGCATTAATGGGGTTAACATTTAATTTCTTATAATTTACAATCAAAACCAGAAAAAGCTTATATAAAGTGACTGTCCCAATCACAGTTCACAAAGTTAGATCTGTAAAAAAATTAAGTAATTTATTTATCAATCATGTATTGATAATCCACCCCTAACAAAAACATTTTGTCCCAAAAATGAATGTTATATGGTGCCATGCCATATCACATTTTTATTAATTAAGTAATTATCATATTTGTTATTATTTTTAAATCAGCAGTTGTCCTTTTAACTCATGTTTATAGCATATTATTCACAAATGTAATACTTGTATAGCATTCGCTCATCTAACACAGTTGTAGTTCACTATAGTACACCGGAACATTCAGTTTCAGCACAAAATAGTCCAATAGTAGAGTCATATATCATAAACACATGAGTCTTCAGTTTGTGTTTTAAGTAGAAACCAAAATGTGTCACAATATTTACTAGCCCACTGTTTATAATTATACATCAACAGCTTTCAGATCCACCATCGTTTGGCTTATTTTTATGTCAATAATATTCATTCAACAAAAAAAAAAATGCAATGATTTACTAAAAAGGAAAAAAAAAAAATAGAATTCCTGTATCTAAAGTGTAATGAATACAGTAAGTGGAGTAGCTAATGTATTCTATGTTGAGCATGATTCACATGTTATTCAACAATTTTGTGATTCTGCTGTAACCGAAAATGGTTTCAGTCATTTGCCAAACCAAGTTCATTTGTTAGCTGAATGCAGACAATACAGATTTTTGCATTCAGATTGTTGTGTGATGTGATCTGTCAGATGGTCTTACACCAGGTCTTATGGTGAGAGTTTCAGAATGAAAAAATAAGGATTTTGTAATTTATCATTTATCATTTAAAATTCTTCCATGGTCTCTTTCATATTATAGGTGTTTACTAACGTATATAACTATAGGTGTGATTGTTAAAGGTATTATCCGCCTGCGTGTAGGTGCGCAGTGCGTAAGAGTGTTTTTCAGTGTGCGTTTGCAAGAGAGTATGTGAGAGTGTGTGTGTGTGTGGGTGAGAGCCTGTCTGCCCCTCTCACGCCCCCGGTCTCTCCTTCCCTCTGCAAACTGAGGTTAACTGAATGCCTGTAAAAATGAATAGACTAAGAGACGCACATATTATTAGGCAGTAATGGCTTTGTTTGCAAACATAGACTAATATAAACCTTCATTATTAATTTACGTACTATTAATTGTAGCGTACTTAAGTTCTTAACGACTTTTCAAGGAAAATAACACTTTCACTTGTAAAACATATTGAGCAAGGGCCGAAACATTAAATCATATTCAATCTCAGTATAGTCATAATTCTTATATAATCACCCTAACAATATAAATTTGAAGCTCATAAGCATGTTTCCATAATTATTAGCATCCATTTTTAACACATTTTTATTGATAAGTAATACTGAACACTTCACTAGTATAATTATCAGTGACACTCACTGTGCTGTCCCTTTAGAGGTAGATCAGAGCTTATTTTTCAACACTCTTCGTTGATCAGCGTTTAACCGCAAACATCTCTGTCTCTCCAAAAGGCTCATTATCGGAAATATCTCAGTCTATGTCTCCTCAACCGTTATGACTCGGCTCAGGAGCTCATAAAAGTTATATTACCATTAAATACAGTGTATTGGGGTCCATGGAATCAATAATATTTTATACTTATAATAACTGTTTTTGTCCCGTTATATTAGCTGTACTGCTCGGGCTCAAAGAAGCTCATAATGGTTTATAAACAAACATATAGTTTACAGACAAACAAACAAACAAACATTTATGTTTTAGCGCTTTTTCTCTTGTGTCATATATCTATTTAATTCTTGTGTATTTTCTTGCTTTGTGATTATAAATTTACATATATTAAGAGCTCTGTATATACTAAAAACATTCAAGATGGTAACCACAGCATATGCTTTTAAACAAAGACAGTGACAAACAAACACATAACATTTACCTTTCCCAGGTCTCTAGAGATCTCTGTTATTTATTTGTCTCTCTCTCTCTCTGTCAACACTCAACACTCTATCAAAACTTCCTGTTAGGCTTTATGTAAACAGATACTATTCTAACAACTCTTCTCAGCACACGTCTGTGCTAATTAGAGTAGTTCATTCTATGCAGCAATATTGCACAGCAATAATGTACATATATCAAATTCAACCATTTCTAATAACATTTACATACATGCAATCACCTCTCTCCTGGGAATCAATCATCACAAACCCTTTCAACACTGACACACTCATACATGTGACAATAATAATTTACACAAAATGATCATAATTACCTCTATGTTGCACAGCCATCATTTTAATATTTTAACAAAAATGGAGATCTCAGACATTACTTAAATACAGACTGTAAACAGACAACACAAAACATATACCCCGCTAGTCCTGTTTTAGGATAGCTCCCTCGTCTCTCCGTCAGTTACAGTGGCGTTCTGCACTAAGCGTTTTTCTCCGAGTGAGAATCAATCTCCGCTGTATACAGTCAAGGATAGAGTGTCTCAACTTACACTCATGGAACAAAGAGACGGATTTGGTTCCTTATGACCTTCTGTTAGACAGACAGGTGTCCAAATCTTTTCCCCTTTATCTCTTATTACTCTTTTCTTAGGCCTTTTTGGCGCACGCTCTCTCTCAGGCGTCGCTCTTATTATATTTCTCTTTAGCGCACGCTTCACTCTCTGGCGTCGCTCTTATTATATTTCTCTGTTTCTCATATTCTGTTATCAAGTCTAACGTCGTGCTTTCAAGATCGCACCTTATGACGTGTCCCGTCTTTAACGCCCGGGAGATGAAACATACAACATACACTAGACTGACATTAACATGCAATTATTTTACTGTAATTTACTTGAATTTAGGCTAATTTACTTGAATTTAGGCGTCTAGACGCTAAAAATACTCATCAAGTATTTCATTAAATTTGATCAATTGGTTTCAATTTATATTGTTATACACATATTTCTAAACATGTATATATCTTTCTTTAAATCATAGCGCTCGTCTGCTTGTTTTACAATTACAATTACAATTACAATTACAAATACAATTAAATTACAAATACACTTAGTGGTTATATTGTCTTTTATGAAGGTTTTAATTTTCTTTTTAACCTCTAAGGCAATGACATCTTTGTGACCAAGAAAACACAAAATTTCTCTTTCAATAGTTAAATTGAAAAAGATTTTATGCTCACCTTTCCTTCAGCATTGAAGTGGATTGTCTGTTCTTCCGCCACAGGATGTCACAGCTGTTTGTCTCTAATCGTTATTGCGTATGGGCTCTTTTCAAGGCCCCACGTTGGGCGCCAAAATGTCGTTCGTAATCTGACGACTCTTGGCCTCCCTTAAAGGGAAGCCTTGGGCTAGCTTAAAATAGACTCTTAAAAATTATCTAGTCATGCATCGATGTAAAGTTCTAAATTCAAAAGAAAGAAGATAAAAACAGACGAGTGCCTCGAGTTTTAAAGAAAGGAGAAGACGAGTCGTTCCGAAGTTCTAAGTTAATCTTTTATTGTCTTGAAGTCAGCCAGATTCAGTCAGAAGGATTCAGTCTTCTGATGGTACAAGCTTCAGTCTTCTGACAGCACAAAGGAATACACACACTTTTATACAGTATTTGGGTGAACAAAGGTGGGGGCTTTTGGCACACCTGTTCCTCACTTGGGCACTCTTCTCGTGAGAGAAAGCTAAGTCAGCAACGTCTGGGTGAACAACGGTGGGGGCTTTTGGCACAAGTCAGACAAAACCAAGGTCGCCTCCACCAGCACCTCGCGCCTTGGTACAGACTGTACAGGCCTCAGAAAAAGGGTCAGACACCTGTTTTAACAGAACTTAGTGAACTCTAGACTTTTCATCCAAATATACTATTATAAAGGTAATATAGCATATATTGATCACCAATTTAGGGCCCACACGTCGCGGCCTGATGACGTCACCCGCTCAACTCGCCGCCGCTGCAGC